>NW_015150759.1:569520-574113 GCF_000732505.1 Cyprinodon variegatus
ACTTTAAACTGGTCTCCTCCCTGGAGCCAGGCTTACTTGGATAAAAACTGAAACTCCCCCCATAATGAGCCAAAAACCCAGAGGACTCTGCAGGGGAGGAACCGTGGACAATCAGGAGACGAGACAAACACTAAAACCCTCTTTCCACTGGCAGCTAGGATCCAGGACATGAACCAAATAAAACTGAACAGAAAGACTGACAGAAAGACAATCAATGATCTGGCACTGAATACTCAGGCTGAACTGAATATAAATCAGAGGATACAGGTGAGGGGAATAAATTATAATTGAGGCAGGGAAGGAAGAGGGCAGGTGAGAGGAATTACTAATTAGGGAGGAGCAAACAGGCCAGATCATGACAGGCGGAAGCCATTTTGTACCATGTAGGCCTCTGTATTGTTGGAGGGGAGAGGAAGTTTGGGGGGGGCGGTTCATGTCGCTGCAGTCTGACCATTAGATGTCGCTGACTAAAGTTTCTAAGTAGTTTATAAACCAGTAATAGCTTTGTGTTATTTGCAAAGATAAGCCAAAAGTAGAGATTTTCGACCATAACGCCTGTTACCACATTTAAAAAAAAAACATGGCATATCAACACAACTCCTCATACCACCTGTCAATCACAGTGGAAGAAGGTTTATGATTTGTGCCTTACTGGTGCTTATGGTCATTGGAAGTATTTGATATTTAAACACAAAGCTTTTGCCTTGTTTAGGGGGCGGGGTGTTGGCATAGTGGGTTAGAGCAGTGCTCTTGCGTCTGAGAAGGTTGCAAATACCTGGTTCGAATCCCACTGCCTCCACTCTGGGTTCCTGAGCAAGACCCTTAACCCACGATTGCTTCGCGGACACCACACAATGTCAGTCCACTGCTCGCTGAGGGGATGGATTAAATGCAGAGGTAAATTTTTCCAATGTGAAATCAATAAAGTTCATTTATTATTATTATTATTTACTTCATCTTTTTGTACTTTATAATGACAGTAAAGATTTGGTTTTGTATTCTGTACATTCAAAGCTGAGCTTAGCCCATATGTGGAAGCCTTCTAGCTGTTTGCCGTTCAGGCTGCTCTTTGAGCCAAATGTTACACCTTCTCCATCTCTCTCTCTTGGCTCTTTCTCTTGGTCCTAAGCACCTTCTCCTCTGCTCTAGCTCCAGGATCCTCTGCAGAGCCAAATAGCTATGAGAGCAGAAGGAGAGACCTCTCGTTATGGAGAGGGGAAAATGCTGAGAACAAGTTAGTCTGAGAAAGGAGGCCATTGTAGGGGGCTGGCCTGGGGACAAGTCATCCATTCAGATGCGGTCAGCCATGTACAATGGCTAAACTAACATCACTGACATTTGGAGTCGCCAAACTTTAGAGTGAGAGGAAAGAGGAGGAGTAAGTAGAGGAAGGCTAGAGAGAGCAACAGTGTTAGAAAAGGCCATTCAGAGGCACAAGTCATTGATCAAAAATTCATGTCAGTGCCTGGGTTCAGTCTAGTGTGCCCTCTGTTAGCTTTGATATGCTGCAGAAGCAGGAGGAGGGGAGAACATCTGAGGAATCCACCTTTAAAATCCAGTCCCATCTGACCTGATTGGGCCAGGGCGTCACCGGGCCACCCATGGCCACATGAGGTCACCTGGGGCCAAAACGGGGATAGGGAACAGGCAGCTGCTTGATCAAAGCACTCTGATAACACTGCTTGCTACACTCTGCTGCTCACCATTAAGAGAAGCTGAGCTTTGATTAATGAGAGTTAAGTGCCATTCATGGCAGCAACTAATGAGTCAATCAACTGCTCTTGACTGATATGGAAGAGGTCCTTATCTTAGGCTCACTCAAAGTACAGGCCTGGGAGGAGATTATTCTAGGTCTCAATTCCTCAATAAATGGTTTAAATTGGTGAGAGTAAAAATGTGTATTTACCGCTTTGAATGGGACAGAACAAAAATAAAGAAGTTATATGGTGACACAGACTTCCCATTTACACTACCCTCTAAAAACGGATCAGTTTGGACCAAGCTTGGATCAGTTAACCATGCCGAGCTTGGTTCCTTACGACCATTTATCACGCTAGCACGGTTCCTCTTTTCCTAGTGACGATCTACAGTTCTACTGTAGATAGATATGGGCCAAATTGTGATATTTTGTTGTTTTCTGAGAGTGAGGTGAAGAAGGCAGCCTTTGATGAATTTACTTGACAGAGTTGTCTTTTGGAAAGTGGATATGACAAACAACAGTCTAATCAGTCTTGAGGTTCATCACACTTCTAAGCAGAATCATTATTGGAAATCGTGTGGCACAGTAGGGAAGCTAGTATTTTTATAAATGTCTGAAATTTAAAAATTACGGAGGAGATGACGCGGTCTGCTCATGTGCTCTTTGTTATCTGAGAACCGAGCCAGCACTGAACCACGCCGAGCGCTTGATTTAGCACGGTTTGTTGTGTCTGGAATGGTCCTGTTCAGTTTTGCGTGCCATTTACACTCAACAGTTATCTTGCTTACCGTGCTTGGAATAATGTCGGCACGGTTTCAAAAAGGTAGTGTAAATGGGGCTATTGTTTTCTAACTTAAAGGGTTACATTTAATATCATGAGCATTTATTTAATTATACTAAACAGTAATAAATCTGATTAATGGGGATTTATCTTTGAACCAACAGGAGTCAGAAGCCAGAAATTCAATAAGAACTGCCTCACAATGTTACGATTTTATAATGCTTTCCTAGTATCCCGAGGTATAGTAGACAATATGGCAGCCCCGCTTCTGTCAGTGAGCCCCAGGGCAGCTGTGGCTACAATGTAGCTTGCCACCATCAGTGTGTGAGTGTGTGTGTGTGAATGGGTGAATGAATGTAGTGTAAAGCGCTTTGGTCAAGTCTCCTAACTTGAATAAAGGTGCTATATAAGTACATGCCATTTACCATTTACCTTTATTAAAAAAGGGATTCCAAAGTTTTTTCTACCCATACTCTACCGGCAGGCAGGGGCTATGTCAGGGGTTATGTAGACTATATCACACTACTAAAGAAGAGGATCCTAAGCATGGCTAAAGCTATGCATCTTAGGGTTAACAAATTTCTGAAATTATACCTGGGGCATGTCCATCTCGGAGTTTAAATTATTCCAGAGATAACCAGACATCCCCTTAGGTCCTCTGGGGGAAACCCAAGGCATTCCAGGGCCGAGAGACATAGTCCAGTATCCTAGGCTGTCCCCTGGACTTCCTTCCAGTGGGACGTTCCTGAAATACCCCTAGATACCTCCAGGGGTATTTCAGGTATCCAGGCAGGTATCCAAAACTGATGTCCTAGCCTGACTCTGCTCGATATGGAGGAGAAGAGGCTCTAGTCCAAGCCCCTACTGGATGGCCGAGCTCCTCACTGTATCTCTAAGGGACTGGCCAGCCCCCTGCAGAGGAAACTAATTTCTGCTGCTTAGATTCGGGATTTCATTCTCTCTGCCATGACACAGATTTCATGACCAAAGGTGAGGGTAGGGTTAACATTGTCCAACCACAAAAATCGGACCATGTTCCTACGCCTTCACTTGCAACAGAAGTTAGGCACTCTGAGCTAATCTTATCCACCAAAGAACCCTTTAAACCATGGAGTTCTTTTATAATGTCAGTGACTTTAGCTTGGGTAATGAACAAGTCCTCCTTTGACCACCCATTTTCTGCCTCCACCAGGGAAGACATTATAGCCAGGTTGAAGAGGGCCTTAAAGTATCCTTCTACAGTCCGACAATGTCTTCATTTAAGGTCAGCAGCACCCTTCTCTCACTCTAAACATTTAGCAAAACATTTCCCCTTCTAAAGGTCCTGGATGGTATGCAAAATCGCTTCAACGGTGATTGATAGTCTTTTTCCGTCACCTTGGCAAGCTCTTCCTAGGCCCGATTTTTTTGCCTCTCCAACCACCTTGGCAGAGGGAAACTTGGCCTCACTGTACCTGTTAGCTGTTTCTAGACCCCAATGGTTAGAAAGAGCTAATTCTTCAGCTTAATGGCATCCCTTGTTGCTGGTGTCCTCAACAGGCACTGCAAACCTTACAGTTGACTGCATGAACAACAGAAGCATAGAAAATGGTCCACTCACACTCTATATTGCCATTTACAGTAGCAGCCATTTAAAAAGGCCCTTCCCAGTCAAACGCCAGCTGAATGGAACCCACTTCCCTACAACTCCCAGCAAAACCCCTCCAACTTCCAACCACTGGAGAGACCCCCAACTGGAGTGACCTCTTGCATCTTTTTCTACTCTGACTCCACCCTTTTACTTATTTACAAGGTCTGAGCAGGAGATAATAATAATAATCAAACTTTATTGATCTCACATTGGAGAAATTTAACTCTGCATTTAACCCATCCCCTTCGGGAGCAGTGGACTGCTATTGTGCAGTGCCAGTTAGCAACCGGGGGTTACGAGTCTTGCTCAGGAACCCAGAGAGGAGGCAGTGGGATTCGAACTGGCAGTGTTACTTTGGAAAAGTAATTAGTTATAGTTACTAGTTAACTTCTCCCAAAAAGTAACTGAGTTACTAACTGAGTTACTCCACAATAAAAGTAACTAGTTACTAGTAAAAGTAACTATTGCGTTACTTTTGCGTTT
>NW_015150759.1:575018-580960 GCF_000732505.1 Cyprinodon variegatus
ATGGGGATGCCATACAGATTCATGTCAAAAATCCCGAACTATCCCTTTAATAACGGTTTTCAGAGGGTAGTGTAAATGGAGCTTATTTCTCCACCCTCGCCTGGAATCCAAACCTGTCCTGGAGGTGGGAGTTGAAAACAACTCTGAAATTAGGCCCCAAGAGATGTTCCAAGCACACCCAGTTGGGTCTTTCAAGTTTGTAAAGCCTCCTAAAAGATTTCTCTTAACCACCAACAATATTGTTTCTTTATTATCAGTCAGTAGTTTCCTCAGGTTTCATCAGGAGAAAGCGTGACCAGATGCTTTATCCAAATATCTAGGTTTCCAAGGCCCTGTCTCAATATCCACACTACAACCTATGCCCCTATATGAAGTGTGGACTTGCTTGAAGTGCATAGGTTGGCAACGTGCAAAACTGAACAACTCGTATATCAAAGGTTATGTTATGTTATCTGTTCCATATCAAATGTGGCAGGACCAGTTGCTGTTTTGCAATCTTGAAACTAAAAATACTTTTAAAACAGCAATAGTCGTTTTGCATTAACACATGTATGATGTGGTAAAAGTTCCACACTCTACCCACCATAACCCGTTAACATTAACACTCACTAGAGGGACACAAGGATAGGAGTGCAAGTATTAGCTTTAGTGGTCATTTACATAATCTGCCTGTTAGATTGTGGATATCTGGATATCCATATTAAGCATACGCCATCAAATTTCTTCACTGTTTCAAAATATTTAAAAAGTCTCTGTTGTTGTCTTTGAAACGTGATTCATATTTTGAAAATATCTTCACTTTGTTGAAAATAATAAACATGAAACTCAAAAAGTTTTGACAGTTAATCAATGAAAAGAAAATGCAGAAAAGACATATTGCTCTGTTTTAAACTTAGACAACTTTTATTGTCATTTCATTTGTATAGACTCTGTCTATACTAATTAATTTTTGTTTAGTACAGCTTTCCAGTCAGTAAATTAACATTTACATTAACATAGATACAGTATGTCCACCTGCACTGCTGCCATCAGCCATATGAAAGTAGATCTTGGGGAATGGACTTTTTTCAGCAAGCAAGATTGTATGCTATTACCCCCAATTTAGACTTCATCCAGCTCCTTTCCACTCTGTCCCCGTCCAATATTCTGCAAACCGGCCACCTTATTTATACAATATTGCCTCCAGTCTCCTCCGCTGTGATGTAAAGCCTACAGGAGCTCAAAGAAGTATGTGCAGATTGTACCTTAAAAGTCCAGTGAGCGATGCAGGACTCAGATCACAAATCCTCCCTTGGATTTTAGAATGGTTAAAACTTCACTTTTACTTTTTTGGCTTTAAGGTAATTCCAGAAGATATATACTACAACTGGTGAGTGTACTGAGCACAGAGAAGCTCTGTTTGTGCACTTAATGTTCAACATTTAGGTTTTAATTACCTCTATTTATATACACAGTCCATTAACTGATCTAATATGTGTACTTCATAATTTGCAGATATATATATATATATACAAATATATGTTTTTATTGGCTTATTGAAGTTTTTAAGAAAATATCACCGTCTATAGTAAACTTTTGTTGTATAATAATACATTTTAGTTGAATTATCTCAAGTGTTTATGGGGAGCTCAGACAGCAATGTTCTGTGTCACATGACCCATTCAGTGAGAGATTGACACTCTCAAATTACATATGCAAGTTTTGAGAAAGGCAGCCTGCATGGAGCATCAGTAAGCACATTTGTTGTATTGTGACCTGAAATATAATTTGATCCAAATCTGAAACTATGCAGTGATGCTTTATATTTGGCTAGATGAGCTTTTCTTCAACTATAAAGTGCAGCAGAATTACAGTTAAATTTAGTTTAAGTTTGCAGAAAGCCGGCAACAGGTGATGAATCTACAGGAAATACAGAGGGCGTTCGGAAGCTGTGGGGCGGAAGAATGCTCAGTCCTTGGCAGAATGATTCATCCCCAGATCCAAAATTGGGGCAAGCCTGCCAGGAGGATTTTTGATGCAGCTCCACCATTTTTTTTTTTGGCCCATATCTATCTTTTCCAGCAACAAGGACGACAGGCTGCTGCAGTATGATTTTCTCAGCTGCCAATCTCTCTCTCTTGCTCTCTCTGTTGAGGGTGCTCCAGAAAAAGGCCACATCAATGCTCGACTGCCCTGATGACGTCCGCGGGCTGAGGGAAGGCACCCACTTTGTTTAAACAAGACTGCGCATGCAGCTGGAGGGGTAAACATGGTTGGACCACCAAGCCTGTGTTGCCTCCACAGCAAACCTGGAAACAGCCTGGCATGGGCCATATCAGTTCAGTGACATCACAGCAAAGAGCTCGCTCTCTTTCTCATCTATTACTGGGGCTCCTTAGGATAGACCCCTCCTATATGTATGCAATGGAGTCTGTCCAGTTCTTTGAATGCAAAAACAGGTGCTGAAAGCAACAGAGAACATGATATTTACTCTGAAAGGCTGACTCCACTCATGAATCAGAGCATGAATCAGAGCATGGATGGGAGCATGGATGGGAGGCACTCCATCCCTGTTCCTGAACACTGCTCCCTAAAACAGCCTTCAGGTCATCTTAGCTATTTTTGGGTTGCCTATCAAAAGATCTTAAAAACCCCTGTTGGAGCTCAAAATTATTTTTTCTTTTTGCATTTCCTTTCTGGCTAGGAAGGTTTTAACGTGTTAACCTGTTAAAGCTTAAGATATTTCTTCCTAGTAAATGCATTATTGAAATAAACTGAGAAAAGATCCACAGTTATCAAGTCTGCCTCCAATTTTTGGTGCCTGTGTAAAGGTTTGATATTGCATTTGTAAAAATATGTGTTGTTTTGGACTGTTTGAAGGTGAAGTTTAAACACCTGTCTAAGCTGGTTGAAGTGCTGGGCCTAAAGCAGGCTCCGCTAGACAAGGGCAGCAAATTAACCTGCCCATGAAATCTGATTGGTCCCCCCAGATGATTGACATGTCACAACACCAGGTCACTCTTGTACAGCAGTTGGTGACAAGTGGTGCCCCATTCCCACAGGAAAACAAGATGCTTAAACCTGCTAACAATCAGTTTTTAGTGTAATGATCTTGGCACTGATGAGTGGCTTAATTGCTAATTTCATTCACCTGTCTCTCTGCCCACTTTCTAATCGCTGCTCATCTGATCCACCTGCTCCTGCCTCTATTCAAGGTGCTTGTATCCAATCATCAGAGCCAGATTATTATTCTTCTCTCTATCCTGTTCCTGCCTGCTCCTGTCTGATCTCAGTGGTGAGAGTGTTTTTAGTGTACCTGAGTGTTTCTGATTACCTGATCCTGACATGTTCTGCCTCCCAACCAATGAGCTTCTCTGTTCTCGTCTGAACAGTTTGCCTGAACTGTCTTCGGACTCCTGGATCTCTGAGCCTGCCTGTTGCTGTTCTAATCTGTTTGGCTGACCTGACTTTGGACTCCTACATATTCTCCAGGGTTGCAGCATCAGGGGCACTCTGGGCAGTGCCCAGGGTATCATGGACTAAAGTTGTAAACCAGGTTAGTGACTCACATTCATAAACTTCGTCCTTTAGATTAATGTGGTCACTAACCAGTGTTTTCCTCTCTCCAGATTTTTTTGCCTCAGGTCCGACAGTTGTAAGTAATTGCTTTTAAAATTATCCCGCTGTCTGTCTTGTCTGAATACTGGGTCCCACAGTTCTGAATTGTGACGTTTAGTCACTTACTGACCAGCCTTCAAAATGCACAGCTCCTATCGGCATACAGTGGCAACACAGACCTGCTTCAACCCGCTAATTCACGTGATACCCTCGAGTGCAATGTAAGTTCGTCACAACATCATACTGTTTGTATTCTGATATAACAAGCCAAAACATCTCTGCTTGCTTTCGATAATCAAGGGGCAAAACTGGCATGAGAGCTCTAGAAGGACAAAAGAGCGAAACATTAAAGCAATCTGACTATGCCCTGGCTCCCTTCCATGTTTCTCTCCATTGATTACTTTCCTGATTTCTCTTGCACTGAAGACATCATCAACACTAACCAGTCATTGCGTCACGACACGCACCGGTGGGGCACAGAGGCCACACAGCTTCACAGCAGGGGGGTCAGAAACGGCTTTTTGCAAAAATGGGAAATGCTAATGCTAATTGTTAGAGGGTCAACTAAAGCTAGAGCTTTTGAGCAAAGTTCTATATCAAAGTATATGTGTCTGTCACAAAGGCAAAGTCAAAGTATTGGCCTCAATCACATTTGTAATGTAAGGCAGGATTTAAAACTCAAAGACAGTTTATCTTGGTGATCTTGCTCTACTTGTCACAGAAAATATTTCCTTCTGTAGCAGCAATTAATTTTGCTAAATATTCAAAGATTACAAGCAGTTTGAAGGAGGGGTTGGCCATTCATATCAGGGATGAATGGAAAATATTGTGCAGCACCTGCAGACTCCCATCTTCAGCTGATTGGGCTACAGACCATCTCTTTACATAAAAAAAAAAAAAACAACAAAAGTTTTAGATTCATTTTTGCTCTTCAAAGTCATTGAACTGCTGATTGAACATACTTTGCAAAATATGCAGTAAACTATATAATTCACAGCAGCATCTGACTCTTTATGTGATTTCTGTTTTGGTTGGTGATAGCTCTATACCATACAGGGGGGCAGAAATAAAATATCTTACCAGTTAGATTAGATTCAGGCCTTGGGCTTGTTATGTATGATTTGAGGAAAAACTTGTTTATGTAATTACAAATGTAAGTCATTCAACCTGGTGTCAAATAAAATCCCAAGGAAATGTTTGGAAGTTTGTGGCAGAAAATTAAGGCAATTTTAAAAGTTAGGTAAAGGAAAAAGGGGTAGTTTACCATTTTCTGCTGTATAGCAGCTCTAGATGCAGTAATGAACTAAGACACACAGCTATAAACACACATGTGCCTTCTATGTTTGCAAAGATTAACACATACTGTAACCGGCCAGCGGTTGGTCATGCTTTCCCATGAGCCACCGCTCCCCAACAGCTGTGGAGGCCTGTTAACACCCCAATCACCAATGTGATTATGACTCTCTTAAGATAGTGAGCCACACGCAGCCCCTGTTGGACAAAGACGGGCCTGTTCTGCACCGCCCAGGAGATCCTGACACAACCCCAGCTGGAACAGGCGGCAGGTTGACATGGGCCGGCGTCCAGCTCACCTTCTGTGTCCCAGGATGCGTGCCGCGTTTTTCGCCAAGGGGCGTTACAATTGATACCCACATCGTACACCATCAACACTCCTAACATGGGCCACCCCCCGAGCTAAAGGCCACCCAACCAACTCTGGATACACAGGTTTGTGCTGTTGAATGTTTCTCCAATTTGTTGATGTTTTTTTGTTTGTTTTTTTTATTTTATTTTGCAGTCTGCGTGTGTCCCAAGATTTCAATGTGCAATTTCAATTTATTATCACAGAGTTCACTCAGGTGATAGGAAATGGGTAAAACATCCTTGTCCTTCAGTGATGAGCGATGTCCTGCCAACACCTCTTTTCATCTGGTATTTAGATTTCTGCAGCAGTAAAGGAGAATAAGAACACAGATCCGGCAGAGATTAAGTTTCTCACATCATATCATTGCAAACAGGTAGAACTTAAATGATTGCTTTATTTAAGCAAAACAAACACAGACAGCATGACATCATTATTAGGCTCTGAGAAAGTCTTTTACAGCTGGGCGTTTAACCCATTTTTTAGGTTTTCCAACCTGACGTTATTCTTACATCATTGCAGCAGCAGAAGCAGTGTATGTGTTGAAATGCCAATGAATATGAGATTGATGCAGAAATTAAGCAGTCTGTGTGCGTTGTCTTTGCTGTGGGAGGTTTAACAACTTCTAAACCAAGTCTTTTCAAAATGTAACTTTAATTTAGGTGAACATTTAAAAAATGTAGTGAATTAAACTTATACTATT
>NW_015150759.1:581732-583102 GCF_000732505.1 Cyprinodon variegatus
AAAATAATGTTGATAGCAAAATCGGGAATTGGCATCCGCTGAGCAGAGACTTTTATTCATCGCACACTGACTGTTGCACATAGACTGAAACGTGTCTCCATATAAGTAAAATCATATTAATTTAAATTTATCTGTCCACCAAAACTATACATTTTAAGAAATCCATTTATAAGAAATATGAAAACATTATGAATATGTTTAAAATTTCCCTTTTCGTTCACATTTCAATCCGTTTCTCATCAATGGGCGGGAGTTTAGGGTGATGCGTCCTCCTACTACAGGAGAGGTAATTCTAGGCACAACACAGGAAACTTGAATGGGAGAAACGAAGCAGAGGTGGATTTAGGAAATTTGGGGTCCAAGGTAAAGACAGGCATGGGGTCCTCTGAATTGAGAAGACAACTCATTAAACAGACCCATTATAGAGATGCAGAAATGTGATGTTAATGTCTGGCCAATGATCATAAATTAACTGAATGTTGACATCTGACTGCAAGGTCCCTCATGTGACTTGTAGAATGCCTGTTGCCTGTTGCCAATGGTAAATATAGTTCGACGGACCTGTTAGAATAGTTTTAACTGACATTGCCAGCATGTAGGATACTTTATATTACCGGTAGCTAATAGAAGCAATACTGATTTTCTGATAAACAGTCTATTTTAAAAATATATACTCTAAATCAATATTTTAAAGGTCAGTAAAATGATTAGATTTTATATGTTTCTATTTCATTTTCAGACTAATTCTAATGTATGTGTGAATTTGTAAGCAATTTTTTCAGATTTAAAAAAAAGTCAGCTGTTTCAATTAAATTAACTGAATTTGAATAAAACAAATACTTGACTTGAAAGGATTCTGATATTCATTTGCAATGTTTTGTGAGATTTTGTTCCAAATCTTAATGAATTAATTCTCCAAAGTAAAATCAAAGAAGTGTCCTACCATGACTATGAAGCTGGTTCCAGTGTGAAATGAGTCCCTAACTATGTAGGGACAGTGATAGCCATGCCAGTCCAGGGACTGACTGCAGTTCTACTGTAAGATGCATTGGTCAAGGTCAATGACCGGCGTACCTGGCATGTAACAACCAGACCATGCATATTGCTTTAGGTTAATAGAATATATTAATTAGGCTATGTATACTTCAAAAAAAAAAAAAAATGCACCTTCCCCCTTGTTATTTTTTTACAACTCGACTACTGGTTTTTGCTAGCCTGGGTGCCAGTCAGAACTTAGCCCCGCCCACAAGGTTTGAGGTCGGGGAAGTTCGGTCTGGCTCTGCTCCATAGTAGCGCGAGTATTAAAGCCCACTGTCAGGCGATCCAATCAAATTGTCAGGGCGGACTTTATACGATGATGGACAGATGAT
>NW_015150759.1:583313-646555 GCF_000732505.1 Cyprinodon variegatus
ACAGAGTCATAGAAGGTTTTGAGCAGGGGCCTGCTCACTACGAAGCACCTCTTCAGGAGGTGGAGACAGCTCTGACCCTTCTTCTACAGGGCGACGGCGTTATGAGCCCAGTCCAGTTTTTTGTTGACGTGAACTCCCAGGTATTTGAAACTCTCCACAGTTTTTATGTCCTGCCCTTGGATGTTCACAGGGGGGAGTGAGGCTGAGGTCTTCTCCTGAAATCGATCAGCATCTCTTTTGTCTTACTGGTGTTGAGACACAGGGGGTGCTTCTCACATTAGTCCAGAAAGTTCAGGAGATTATGCTTCATTGACCCAGTATTCAGCATTGCAGATACTTAAGAACCACAGTAAATGTTCATAGCCTTTAAAATGCATGGCTTTTAGTCTAATTAAATCCATAAAGTTTAATGGATTTTTTTTTTTTCAATTTGAGGAAAAGAAAAGGTCTTGAATATTTTGTTTGTAAATAAACATCAGAAAAATTGGATGTGTTTTTGTGTTCATTCGCCATGAGTCAAAACTTTGTAAACAACGTTTGGCTGCAGTTACAGCTGTAGGCCCTTTTAGCTTTTCCCTTTTTTTCTAACAAAAATGGCTCAAACTCAGTCCAATTTGATGGAAAGCATCCATTAACATGAATTTAGTGCAGACTTTGACAGGTCCATTCTACCAAATGAGTACGCTTTCATCAAAGAAATTGTTGCCCTGGATTTAAAGTTTATCTAAGGCTGCTGTCCTGCTGGTGGAGGAACCTGTCCCAAGGCTTAAGCAACCTGTTAAACAATTTTATCACAACAGGATGTTTTTGTTTTTTTTTTGTTTTTGTTTTGTTTTTTTTAAGATTTCAGTATGGTGTTGAAAATGTTTTGACTGTATGTTTTTCTTTGGATTGTTCCTTTATACAAGAATCACCTGTGACTAAAGAAACCAACTAAGATCAATTGATCTAAAATTAGATTAAATAAACAAAAATTCTCAAACTGTAGCTTCTACATTTTTTGGCATTTTGCACTTTGCACCAAACCCTGTTTGTTATCACATGCTGCATTGCAAAACATTGTTCAGAAGAAGGAACCTGAACTGTTATTACATTAATGAGGTTCAGGTCTTACTTTGACCTTGAGCTTTGAATATTAGCTGAGAGAAAATCTGCCTGCTTGAAATCAATCCACTCTGTCTCCGTTTTTGAGCCGCGCTGAACTCTGATCAAAGAAATGAGAAATCAGGCAGAACAATCAGACCGATAAGTCGTCTGCTTCTGTTTATTTTCCTTTTTTTTCACTGTTAGTTCAGACAAATCCTACTTCCTGTAAAAATTCTGGCTAAGTCTTTGTTTTTCCATCACCAGAATTCAATAGTGTTGGTTTTTTTTGTGTTGTTTTCTCTTTTTTTTTTATCCACTGGCAATGAATATCCTCTGAATAATAAATCAGCTCTGTGGCGTCTCATCTCTGGACAGCAGATCACTTCTAATAGGTCTGCAGAGGGCCTGGATGGAGGGAGACCAAGCAGGCTCCATTCCATCCCCTGCTGGTGCAAATAAAACATAAAAGCCCCTCTGAAAGGCTCAGCATGTGCTCATGTCATCCGAGGCTCCATCGAGAATAAACCAAGAAAAAAATTCAAGCCTAAGGTTCATCCAGATATTGACAGGCCGACAAATCAAAACTGCCACGCTGTCTCAGGCACACGTTTCCAATTCCATGCCGGTGAAGATGTGATGAAGTATGACTTTAGTATATTAAGGTAGAAAGTTTTTTTTGCTTTAAAGTACTACAAGATAAAAAAGACACCTGTAATTCTTTTAGATTGTTTTGACTTCCATAAAAAAAAAAAAAATTAAATTAAATTAACTGGTTTGTTGTTTGTGCAAATATAATTTTAATAACTTTTTGTAAGATTCAGCCATCAGATAGATAGGACATATGTACGTAGAGGTGTACCAAAGATCCTGGTGCTGCAAATTAAACCCAAATCATCCTTGCTCTCTTGCGCTTGACATTTGGTAAAGGTGTTAGTTTCCTTTCCATGGTTCTGGGAACTCTGGACAAACACTGTTATAATTTGACCACAGACATTGTATCAAATGTGATGCTTCATTCAGTTGCAGATTTGTTGCAGTCTCTGTTGCCTCTACTAAATAATTGCATTCCCATATCTGTGTCAAATCAAATGTACTCAATAAAAGATCTTTGGCTGCCACTCAAAAACCCTTCTAAGGATTTTTTAGAGATACATCATTTGTAATTATTTTAGAACATAAATAAATACCTAAACTTTAGGCTTTGTCTAAATAATCCCTTAGATAAATAACTGAATATGCAGAAACAACTCTAAGCATAGCTTAAACAGACTGAGTTTGTGTGTGTAAAGTAGGTGGTGTCACCCCACAGCAGATGTGGAAGTTTTGTCTGAATAATTTGGTGGGAAGTTTCATGAGCCACTCAGAGCTACAGCTGGAATACAGGTGTGGAAAAGCTGGGTGGATGCATGGCTTCAAGAGGGGGTTGAGATTCTTGCACCCCTTCAGGATGAGACCTCATCCAGGAATTAAAAAGAAAAACATCAGACAGTCAGAACCCAGCATGTGGGTTCTGACTGTTTATCCTAAAGGCGTGATGCCCTGACCCTCCAAGTTTGTCTTCACACCATTCCGGCCAACCCTAGGTGTTTTCATTTTAAGAGTGGAATCATTAACACATTCTAGGATCTGTCTTTTTTTCCACTTTGGAACGTGATTCAAGTTCAGCTGTGCTTGAAAGTGTATAAAACTACAACGTGGAGAAGAGGACTAAACATACATTGTGGGAATTACCTCAGCTCTTAGCATGGATTCTAATTAAAACCAAACTTCTTTCCTTCAATGAACAAACATGACAGGCGCTGAGCAGAGGAGATTTTTTTTCTCCATTCTTGCCAAGATATTAAGTGAGTGCAGGTGCTGCAGGAATGTCTACAAGGGAAGAGGCAATGCAGAGCGGACCTTGTTCCTTCTCTATTGTGGAGGCGTGTGTGTTTATTTACGCCTCTGACCATGTGTTGCCTCCAAACGCTCCCTGTTTAAAGCACACCTAACAGCTTTTCTTAGCACTCTTGTGGAGCATTACTAAAGTAAATGATTGTTAGGTAGGTTGAAGGAGTCGGGGGGCTGCTCAAAGCAGGACCAGATGCAAAAGGCCAGCTCCCAGCCCTGATTGAAAGTGGCTCGCATGAGTCTCTGCAGAGGTGCAGCGGATAGGTTCATTTCCAGCACAATGGGAACTCAGCCGTCAAACATGATTGAACTGAGGCCTCCCTAATCACTTTGCCACCCTGCTGCTGCTATAATTGTTCATTACTCATTAGAAATGTCCATTCATGGCTATAATTCATTCTCATTAGCTGAGTTGAAAGTTGCGGCAGTTCCGTTCCTGGACGTTTGCAGTCACTGTGGCGTGTCTCCCAGCCATCAGCAGGAATTGTTGGCCTGCAGTGCAGGTGGGGCTGGATATTTTGACAACCTCCTATGGGTCAAACATGCTTCAACAGAGGGGCAGTTGGTGGAAGAGGACACCTGGTCTAGAATGACGCCTTGAGGGCAGGCATCCAGGTGAATGGCTTCAGGACAGGTGGCTAAAATGGGGCCATATTGATTTAAGGTAAAGAGAAGAGGTCGGTTTCAACCCTCAGGTAGTTTCTCGAGAATGGACACAACTTTTCCATTTGTCACTCATATGCCATATAGGAACATACCTGTCCCCTACAGATCCAATGTTTACTTTAGGGAACTATGTAGGACTGAATAAAATGGATTACCAGATAAACTCGTATAAAGTTTATGAAACTGACCTTTGTGCAACTAAACTAAGAGAAAAATTGTTACACACACTATGTTTAACCACACACACCCAACATTAGACACGGACAAAAAGAGACATTAGTCATTATAGAAAATTCTTTGAGAATAAAAACAAAAACACAATCCCTAATGGCATTTTAAAAAACTGGAAACCTACGTATGCAACCAGTCTAACTCTGTTTTTCTACAAAACAGGTTGAAAAAAGCAAGAGCAGGTACATCTAGCATAAACAAGAAGGACCCTGTCACTGTTTCTGCCACTACAGATGTGAGTTACTTTAAGGAACGTTTGCAGATAATTAGGCGGGTTTATTATTTTAGTTTGAACCGCAGATGACAGCCCACACAGCAGGGAGCCAGAGAATCTTCTGCCAGATGTCATTCAGAAACCAATAAATAATGTCTGGCTCTGTTGTTATTGCTATCAGAGCCTACCTCTGTGTTACTGCGTGGGAATACTGATCTTTGATCACTCAGTTAGCATATAGTCCAAGTTACATCGGCATCTTTCTTACCTTTCATTTTTGCAATCAAAAACCAGATGTTACCAGTTGCATTTAGACCTATTTCCATTTTGTTCTTGCCAAAGTGAGCTGCAAAGTAAAAACTGGCAGTTTGTACACTGATCAACACCCCCTCATACCCTCTCTGGCCTTGGATAAATGTTGGCTCTCCCAATCACGTCTGCCTCTGGCATTCCTCCTGAGCCCCGCCTCGTAGGGCCAGGCGCCTTGGCACGGCGCTGACCGGGGAATTTTCCACAGGTCGTCAGTGGAAGGGGCATACAGGCCTACCTTTGTTTGTACCCGTGCTCTCCGAGAAACACACACTCTCTCCTTTTTGCAGCGGCCGTCACAAACTCTGGGCGAGGCACAAATACCGTCCCACAAATGGCAATCAGGGGGGTTTGGCTGAGTCCAGATGTTTGCGCTTTTATTTTTCCTAAATGTTTATATATATATAAAAAAATAAATAATAAAAATTCATTACATTTATTTGGTTGTGACATGACTGTTGGCTGTAAAGACCTGGGAATATTGCCAGGTGCATAAACTGTGCATCAGTGAAGTCAATGTGGGCTCATATGGTCTGAAAGTCATAAAAAGAGAGAAAACTTGTAAATAAAAATCCAAAAGAAAGTCATTTAAAGATATAAAGACATAAAGTTGCTTTAAGGAATGAACAAACTACAGTCCACTTGGCATTAAAACTGGACAGTCAAGGTTGAAATGGTTGTCAGAGCTTTGTGTGAGCTGACCTGATGAGAAAGACTCTGGGATTATTCCCATGTAAAGACAGAAGCCTTCCCCCCACTCCAAGCTTGTTACCCGCAGGGCTGCTCTGAGGCCCCCTGGTGGCAGGTTAATTAAAGCACCATAGCATAGCCAAGCTGCAGTAACTCTCCCAAATCCACAGAGAATGACCACAGCCATGGGAGCTCCTAATCCTGTTTGCGTCCATCGGGGAACACTTCAGTCCCAGCCGGAAGATGGGGAGGTTGGATTCTCAAACAAAGACCCAGTGGAAAGTGGGGGAGCCTGGGGAAGGTGTGTAGCAGTGAGAGAGAGGGGGTATAAGCAAACCTGCATTCAACATCACCCCATGTCTCCTTCTGTTTTACTGCTTTTGTTGCTGAAAAACAATCTGCAGAACCTCCCTTTTCCTCTGTAACTTGCCCTGACATATCTGACAGGCTCAGCACCGTTTTGATTCCCCTAGTTCACTGAACAGGAAGAGATCTGGGGAAAATGCAACCCACCCAACCATGACGATGCTTTAGACTGTTTCATCTAAATTTAGTTTGAACAACTTCCAAAGATGCAGCTTGGATAACAACTCTCTGACCTTCACCAGCTCATTTCCTTGAGTATTAGTGTTAAAAAAGCTTAATTCGTGTTCCCTCGCTTGACTTGTTCTTTATTTCAACAGGCTCAGCTCATAAAATGCTGCCTCACTAGTTTCACTGCTCATACAGACAATAATCCCCTACCTTAAGAAGACAGGGCATGAGAGGAAAGGGCATGGTAATCCGGCCCACAGGTTTGTCCCCTCTCTGCAGGGGGACTGGGACCTACCTTACCCTCCTGTGAGCTCCCACAAATAACCCCAAAAATCTTATTCTGTCCTCATTAACAAAGCCAGCAGGAGCAACAGAAACACAGCTCTGTGCACTGCATGCACATGAGCTACAGGCTGCACCTGTGCAGGATGTAGACTGGGCAGAGAACTCTGCAGGGTGTAGACAGGACTGAGCACCTTGTAAGTGCTTACAGGACGGTATATGCACTCAGTATGATGTGTTGACTAATTTCCAACAAGGCTGCTAAAAACTTTATGCGCCGCTCATCCCTGAACAGGCGGCGCTCTGTGCTCAGTTTTCCATGACGTGACGTTGCCTCAGGCAGAAACAACTCTATGTTTCTCAGTGACAAGTGCACTACCTAACTACTCAGGAACCCACCGCTCAGACTCAACACCCTCTGACTGTACAGTAAGATTAACTCCTAGTTTGACAAAAAAAAATAGCTCAGCTGGAAGAAAATAAAATCATGCTTTCAGAAACTAAAGGGTGGAAATTTCTCCAGAATCTTTAAGGTTTTTATTTCTTTTGCTGATGAAACTGGTCAAAAAGCTCCTTTCTGAATACAACCTGACACAGTTAAAAGTTTAATCTCTTTTTTTTAAGTTCTCTTTTAATTGTTACCACTGGTTCATTGTCAATTTTACAAAGAAAATAATCGTTTTAAGAATTAACATATCCCTTTTAAACTTAATATATATTTTCTCTAGATAAAGGGATAAAGAGAGCTCCATTCAGCTTCCTAAAATATTTAAAAGTCCCAAATTAATCTTATAGTCATGTTTTTGGACCGTGGGACAAAGGTGGATTCCTCAGAGATCCCACATGGGGAGAAACTCCATTCAGAGAGACCCTATAGGCCTGAGATCAAACCCAAGGCCTTCTTGCTGCAAGGCAAGAGCGCTACAAACTGCAGCACCTTGCAGCTATGAACAATAAAAAGTACTTCATAGAAGATGAGAGGAGGGGATGTTGTTTTATGACCAACGTCTGCTTTAGTTATCTTGAAAACCTTTTTTGCTGTAAACCCTGGTGTATTCCTTTGTCTGCACTAATATTCTGTTATAAAACACTTCAAAAGGCCCCATTTCTTCGCACTGGTTTTTATTTATGGCTTTTTGCACAGCAGAAAAAAATTGTTATTTTCCTCTTTGTATTGTTCCACAGCAATAAACCTCTTTAAAAATATTAGGTTTGTGGTTGTAATATGACAAATGGGCAAAATGTCCAAAGTGCATTTTATTTTATTCAAAATATGAACAAAAACTCTTTTTAAAGGAATGCATTGCTGACCCTGAAAATTAATCTAGGATTTGAATGAGAAGACAAGAAAAATCATGTCTGTGAGATCCACCGAAACACCCTCATATTGCATTTTTCTTTCTCATCCTGCACTAATTCCCTCTGTCAGGACAAATCATTACAAGACTCATTCATTCTTACACCATCGGCTATGATGAGAAATCCAGTGTAATATACTTGGAAGGTCATAATTGCTTTCAATGAACCATAATGAACTACATCTTTAATTCATATTGTTTACGATGTTTCTTTTTCTACTCTTCTCAGACTTAAATTACCCACTTCTAGAGCAAATAAACCAGAGTGATTACGCTTGTGTTTTACTGACGCAGAGTTTGCTTGGCAGGAATCTTTGGTGCTTCTCTGGTCCAAGAAATGAGCCACATGCAGTGCTTCAAGAAAAACCCAGAACACGACCAAGGAGGAGGGAAAATGTCTTGAAACTAAGGCGGAAGGTTGGCCAGAGTAAACTGTGCCTGGAAGCGTGTTTCCATGTCTACACCCATGTCTTCCTGTGTGTCATGTATGTCCCTAACACAGCAAACGGAGGTGGAAAACGTGCTTACAGGAAGACTTAAAAGGAAAAAAAAAAACAGTGAACACAACAAAGTCCTGCTGAACTCACCATGGAAGACACAAACCACTTCATAATTTTCTATAGAGTCATCCAAACTAATAACTCCTTGTGGAAATATTCCCTTGACATTACATGAGTGACTGTCTTATAAATATGTTCCACATATGTTCCACTTTCCCTTCTCAAAGGATCAACATAAGTGATAAGCTTGAGGACAAAACAGCTGCCAACATGTTTGATCATATAACCTCAGTGGTGCAGCCTCCAAAAGTATTGTGGGTGTTGCATTATCGCTTAAATTGAAGAAATCAAGTCAGCTACATTTAATGCTTATCCAGAGGGATTTCTGTCAAGTCAACGAGTTGATGCAATCAGCTGGTTTTCCTTAGAAAACTTTGCCCCTATCTGACTACATGATGTGCTTGAATTATCTCTGTAAAGTACCTTGAGATTTGATGTGTTGTGAATTGGCGCTATATCAATAAATTGCATTAATCTGCATTAAATTGAATGAAAGTTTTAATTAAAGTATTAATTAGCTTATTTGAAATAAATTTGTAATACAGTAAGTACTCCATAAAACTAGAATAATTACTGTCATGATCTGGAATGTTTGCTCCTCCATAATTAGTAATTCCTCTCACCTGCCGTTTTCCCTCCCTGCCTCAATTACAATTTATTCCCCTCACCTGTTTCCTTTGTGTTTGTCTCGTCTCCTGATCGTCCACTGTTCCTCCCCCGTGGAGTCCTCTGGGTTTTTGGTTCAATATGTGGGGAGGTTCAGTTTTTATCCAGTAAGCCTGGCTCCAGGGAGGAGACCGCTTTAAAGTCCTGCTTCAAGTTCTGGTTCCTACGTCCTGTCTCGGCTACCCTCTTCCACTGAGCCTGCCTGTCTGCACCTGATCCTGTCTGCTCCTGTGCGTGACCACCTGGTCATGCTTCTGGTCCCAATCAGACTCTGAACCCTCCTGGGAGCCTGTGGATGTCTGGAAGTCTGGATCCTGCCACCTGTTTCTGTTCCTGCCTGATCTGGATCCTGCCTGTTCTGTCTGTTCCTGTTCTGTTCTGGATCCCTGACCAGGATCGGCTTCCAGCATGACCTCTGGGACTGCAGCACTGGGGACATTCTTGGTCTGGACTGTTAAACCAGGTAAGTGACCAACTCAGATAATCTTCTGTCAGATGATCGTGGTCACTTACCTGTGTTTCTCCCACTACAGAGTGTCTGAGATTGGGCGGTGCCCCGCCCCCCCCCACCTGCAGTGTCCGCGAGCCACAGCTCCACTTTAGTTTTGTTTATTTAATAAATGTTTTGAACTTTCCTACTGACTGTCTCTCCATGAATACTGGGTCCACCTGTCCTCAGTTCATGACAAATTACTATCTTCCTTGCAGAAGATACTGTTCAGAATAATATATAGCTGCAATCAAGAGAGGCTTAGTTCATTGTTTTTATTTCCTTCATTGAAGCTATTAAATCCAGAATAAAATTACATTTTTTCAAATATAACATAGAAGCTCCATCATACATCACTGATCTAATTGTAAAATATTTTTCTAACAGAGCGATTTGCTTTGACACTTCAGGTTTACTGGTGGTTCCTGGAGAACTTGAAACTTGAATGAAAGGCAGATCTTTTAATTTTCACACTGCAAAAATGTAAATATTATAAGTAAATTTTTCTTGAAGTATTTGTATTTAGTTAGACGATTAGCCCATTGAATGATTTTGTTAATGTTTACATTAAAAAAAAACAGTCTTATCTTATTTTAGGTGTATAATATCTAATTATCATATTTTAAATGAAAAAATACTAATTCCATTGGCAGATCATCATTTTACCTGCTCAGATTAGGGACAAATGCACCTATTTGATTGGTTTAAGAACTGTATTTTTTCTCCTGTGGAAACAAACCAACCAAAGTTACATTCTGTGAGTGTCTTTTTTTTTAAGACTAGCCTTAGGTTTTCTCTGAGCTGTCTTTTTAGTTTTGCTGCTATGAGCTTATGCTGTTGGAGGGCACAGAGGCCCTTTTTTCTCACTCTCCTACTTTAACCTACTACTCTCCATTTTGGCCTTATTTGCCGTGATTGCTGATTATATCCTTTATTTTTTTCATTTATTTTATCCTGCTTACCTGTTTTCTGGTACAGATTGTAATATAGATTATAAATGAGGGAAAGCATGCACTTTTTGTTACACGTAAGCTATTTTCGTACCATGTTTTTTGTGTTTTCTGTGGCAGCTCTGCCTTTTTAAATCCTCAGTCCATAGAGGCTGAAAGCTACTTACCCTGGGCCTGGCTATGGTAAGTTTATTTCTGTTAATGAGTCTTATTTTCCACTGTCACCATAAGTATTCTCATTAAGAGTGATTGCTGCAAAGTTGATGGCTGGATACAATCAATCTTCCACAGGTGCCACATGTTGGCTCAGGCAGAGGGTTTGCTGCAAGGTCAGTGATTCAACGTATTCAGGTGGATTTCCAAGGTTAGAAAACTTTTTTTGATTAATATAAAATTAACTTAACCTGACCATATAGTTTTACAATAAACCTTTGAGCCTTCTTTTTTTTCTTTGTTTTTTCAGACATTTGTTATTAACTGGTACTTTCTAAATAAATTCCATTAAAAGGAAGGACATTTCTAAAAAAAATAGTGTAACACTTCTTCTAGGACTTTAGGATTCTTGTTTACACCCGTTTCATTGTTTTTCATGCCGTTCTGAGCAGCTCTCTCAGCAGCAAACCCCCACATTCCAGAAGAAGTCGCAGACTCAACAAGCATGAAATTCATTTCTCACATGGCCGCATCTGTGCCTCCTAATCATAACCTGGACTGACAATTCAATCCCATACTCCATCGCCTGCTTCCTTCTCCCCACTCACCCCATGTTTCCTGGACAACCTCCTCACCTCCCGCTGCCTCCTTTACTCTTCCCAATTACGACCCAGCCGCCCTGACCCACCTACTCATTAGGCCTTATAAGAAAAAGGAAAAACAGAAAAAAATACAAATTAATTAGAAATGTCAACTGTAATTACAGTAATGGCCATAAGGGAGTCAGTGACCCGGTTCCTCCCTGCAAGTCAAACTAGCACACATCCAGAGAGCACACCCAGCTCCAGGCCTGCGCGACAAAGACCACATTGGGGTGAAGTTTGGGTGCCGGATGTGGTGTCAAGGTCAGCCTTAACTCCCTGACTAATGGCTGGTCAGAGCGGGTAATTAGGCCGAGAGGCGGAACTGGCGAGTCCGCCTGGATTCCCTAGAGAGACACTTTTGCTGGGCAGCAATTTATCATTTGTGTGCCTCGACATATCCAAAACTGATAAATGTGTGAGGCCAGGTAAATGGGTGGATTAGAGCAGAGCCTAATTACAGCAGTGCTGCTGTTGCATTGCCAGGAATATATATACAGAGCTGCAGCTTATTTCTACCTAATCCTTGATCCCTTGACTCGCATGCGAGGGAGGCGGAGGAATGGTTGGAGGTCAGAGTAAGCCACTCAGTGTGAGCATGCAGCCAACCTTAAAAAATCCTCAGCTTGATGTTAAACATATTTATAGGTATACAAATAATGACTGAAAGTCAGTTAAGCCAACCTGGGAAAGTGTTGAAACCTGGATAACACCTATAAAAATAACAAAAAAAAACATTACAATACAGATTGTTACTCAAATAACAGTTGCTTACTACTTCCTAATTCCAGTTAAAACACATATGCATATTTCATTATTTTCTTCAAATTAGCTTAAAATTCTGAACTCAACTTAACTGAAGCTGGCTTCTACCCAGCACCAACATGTTAAAGAAAAACCTTACAGCAGGGTAGCAAAAAGGCATGACTTAGGGCCTTTACGCACCTCTTGTTAGTTTACTTTTGTCATAATCAGCTGACGACCTCAATAAAGCTCAAGGCAATCCAAAAACTGTAACTTCAAACCGTGAAAAAAACAGGCAGTCAGATTATCGGTTTAATATGTCCGGAGCAGGACAGCCAAATGTGAATACAGGAAGCAGATGTTGCTTTCTGTGCTGGGAGAAATCACTGAGGATTTAATTAAGTCATTAGTGTGTTTCTAGGTACTGTTTTGTCTTAGATTATCTCTGAAATGCACCAAAGGTTTTTAAGGACATCTTGAAACTTGTAAAGGACCTTAGGCTATGCAAAAAAAATCCCACAATTCGCTAGCTAAACCCAAGCCAGTAAATTCATTTGAATCATCCTTGAAAATCTTTTCAAAGTTCAATTTCAATCTCAAGAGGATATTTAAAAAGAAATAAAGGCGCTAACACTTTTCTATTCAAAGGTCTTGACCAAAGAGCTTTACACTATTCACCCATTCACACACAAACTCACACACTGATGGTGGCAAACTACATTGTAGCCACAGCTGCCCTGGGGCTCACTGACAGAGGCAAGGCTGCCATACAATGGTGCCACCTGGCCTTCTGACCACCGTCAGTAAGCAATATACAACGACACTGAAAGCTGTAGTTGGGGCTGGAAACAACAACCCACCGGTTGCAGGGCAAACTCATTCAACAAGAAGCATAAGCTTTAGAAAAGCCAAATTTCTGATGTAATTTTAATCTATAAAAATACTAAAAAGGCAGCTATAAAGAGCTAAAGTAGTTTTATTAATAGCAAACTGCACCCTGAAATGAACCGGAAACACGGCTTAAAAAGCGCCCTTGCACAGTGCTAATAAAGCACTCCTTTTTTTTCATTCTGGCTAAACCTGAGCATGATTGCATCGGGGCTCTCTCAGATTTGTGATGATGAAGCGTTGTAAGTCAAAAGCTGCAGTCCAGAACTGTACAACACACGTCTTTACCAGGACTGATCAAAGGAGGAGTCTGCTGGTGTGAGTCTTTGTGTGTTGAGAGCGTGTTGTGTCAGTGCAGGCCACAGCCAGGGTGCTCTGGCAGCTCTGGCAGCTCTTGCTCCTTGGATTAATGCCGATTGTTTGGGAATGACTCGGAGCTCCGGACCACACAGGAAGAAGGAGGGGGGGTACGCCGACCTGCACTGGACTAAAAAAGAGTCTTTAGAGAGTTTTTAGCAAGAAGCTTCCCTCTACATCAACTATTTCCTTTAGTTCTCCATCTTTGTGCACCAACCACATAAACTCCCTCTCTTTGTGTACATCTCCCAGCCTTTTGATTCATATTTTCTTTCACAATTTCAACTCAGCTTTACTCATGCTCTTTATTTCATGGAGTCAGCATTAAACTGTACTTCCTAAAACACAGCAACGTGGAAAATCTGTGTATTATGTTTGAGTGTTTTGTATCTGTGCATGTTTTGTGGGAGGTCTGCTGCACAGTGAGGGAGACACTGAGGGAGGGATATGAGGAGGACAACAATTCATCAAAAAAGATGTTGGTTTTAATTAGTCGAAGTCTTGCTAAAAGCATTGCTGTTTTTTGATTAGACTCATAAGAGGCAGGCAATGTTTTTGCTATGATGTCCTAAAGGAAGCTCTGTAAACACAAATAGACGTCCAGCATCTATCGGCTGAGTCAGTAGGAAAAACTTTCCCATCGACATGCGAAGGAGGATGTTGACAGAAAGCCGTCAGCCTGTAGGGGCAAAAAAGGCCTTAAAACTTATAAATGCGTTTATACACACATTTTGTGTAACAACCTGGTTGAAAACTGAGAATTTTGCCCAGAAGGCTTGGTGTTGATTTCATGAAATATAAGCTTGTGTGGGTGGAAGTGACAGGTGTTTAAACTCCTCCGTAATCTGATTAGGACTCAGCCTTTCAAAATAAAGCAATCAAAGGACATCTTTAGTGATTTATGAAATATTATTATCTTGGAATATATCTTTATTTATGTGTCATTAATGTTATCTGGTACTACCTGGCCTTCTATAGATTCTCTAAGCTTAATTTCCAGTTTTAGTTTTGTAAATTCCATGAAGGGGAACCCTTATCAACAGCCCCATGTTTCAATGACATCCCTAAGACACATTAAACAGCTTCATGTGCAGAGATCGCCATTTTTTGTATGTTAGCAAATGCAATTTTCTATATCCCAACTGGTGGCTTTGTCTGCAGTGAATATGATGAAAGACTTCATCACTAAAAGGATCTTGATCATAAGCTTTTTTTGTCTTTGTCAGAATGATACCTATGGAAGCTGGAGTATATAGTCCCATTTGTAGCGTCGGACCTTGAAGGGAAGTCAACTAAATATAGATGGAGGTGTTGTCAGTTATTTGGAGACACAGAGGTGTATTTCTGTGTGTTTTGTTTGTCCAGATCAGAGGAGACTTATGGTTTGACCCGGGATACATAAAACGTAGGATGAATTCTCATGGAGCGTGGGAGTCAGAGGCTGACAGCCACAAGTTTCTTGTGTTGAAGCGAGGTGCCAACTTCTTACTCTTGACCCACAGGAGAAGATCGTTGGTGGAGAGCCAACCCTTTTGTCCCGCTATGTAGTTAGGAGCAGCAATAGGTGAATATAAGCATTTTTGGATTTCATCTCCAGCATAGTGGCTCATTTGGCTTTTCTCTAGATCAGGCATCCCCAAACTCGGTCCTCAAGGCCCCCTGTCCTGCAGGTTTTAGAGGTTTCTCTGCTTCAGCACAGCTGGTTATAATGATTGCTGTAGACCAAAAGCCTGTTAATCAGCTTTCAATTAAAATCAGCTGTGCTGGAGCAAGGAAACCTCTAAAACCTGCAGGACAGGTGGGCCTTGAGGACTGAGTTTGGGAATGCCTGCTCTAGATCCATTGGCATCTCTAAATAGCAGTGTGTGCAGAAAGCACATTCGCCTCTCTTTCTTGAATTGCGCACACAGGTGGCTGGAATCCATAAACAACATAGAAAGGAGAGAGACCAGTAGTGCTAGATTAAAGAGAGTTAAAGGCATGTTCCATCCATGGTAAATTGTGCAACCACTTAGCTGAATCAGAGTCATACAGGATACATAACCTGGTCTCAACCTCTCAGTTTGCTCTCTCTGTCTATCCATCAGTTTGGGGATGGAAACCAGATGAGATGCTGAGGGTAACTCCCAGAACGGTGCAGAACTCCTTCCAGAACTGGGAAACATGGCCTTAGAAAATGCCATTGGGATCCATGCACGTTAAGAAGTTTCTTGAGAGGAAAAACATGCAGAATCTTTGAGAACCTGTCAAGGATCATGAGTATGACTGCATAACCATTGGAAGCAGGCAAACCTGCAATGAAGGCCTTAGCAAGGTAAAATCAATGACGCAACGGGACAAGGTCGCAACAGTGCCAATAGTGGTACACAACCAGGGTGCACCACAAGAAATATCTTGGCCACTTCCAAGCAATGCCTCCATTCTTACAAAGGGAGCTTGGCTGGCAAAACTTCTTGATCCCCCCCTTTTAGAGTTAAATTCAGCAAAGGACAAGGTTCCATAAAAGAAGTCTCTGGAAGCATCAATTCTGACAATGAACTACTTCTCTGGATCAGGGGAGCAAGGAACTAGAGCAGAGGTGAAGGGAATATTGAGTTGAAGGAAAGCTTTATTAGCATGATCATTTCAGCTAACCTTTACCTTGGATGAAGTGGATGGAGGGGTTAGCAATTGGCCTGTAGTTTCGGATTAAAGAGTGGTAAAAGAACGGTTACAAAGAGATGGCAATCAACCTCCAGCAATTGGATCTGGAACCTCTGAAGACAGAGAACAATGTTAGTGATGGAGAATACGGAGATGGATCTCAGATTGTAGACACTAACTTTGTTAACTCCAGGAAACTGAGATGAGAGATGATTTTAGGTTACTTAGATGAGGTGAAGGTGGCCTTACAACAGGTCCACTGTACTCTGTTCATTGTGGGTACAGTCAGGAAACCAACAGAGGCAGATAGCCAACAAACTACATGGTTTGAAACCTGAGGACAAGACAAGGCTAAGAGGTCTAGGATCTGTATGGATGTCCATGAAGACAGGAGTGAAACCTACTGGGAGGGAGTTGTGGCCTAGTGTTTAGGGCATTGTGCTTTGATTCCAGAGGTTCTGAGTTCAAGCCCCACTTCCAAAGTCTGCCACTCTGGGTCCCTGAGCAAGAATCCTTAACCCCACACTGCTCCCAGGGCATCGCACAATGGCAGCCCAGCCAAGAAAAGAAAAAAAGGATCCATGGGGCAAGCGAGAAGCATAAACCATTGCACAGAAACTGGGTCCGAACCGTGGAGGCAGATACAGGAATAAATACTCTTTTTTTATTATAACATTGTCTTGTTGAATAATACCAATTAATTTAGTAGTGCCACTACCAAAAATGGACTCTCCACAGAATTTCTTTTTAACTTAAATGTTTTTCTATGGTGGAAACTGACTCATTTGAATATATTCGATTATATTACATCATGTCACAAGCCAGTGAATGTAAGCCTGGGTTTGGATTTTAGTTAGATGACACTGAAACACTCCCTCTCTGCAAGACTTAGAAGAAGAAATGAATTAATTTGGCTTCAAAAACCACAAGAAGAACTCAGTCAGCAACTGTTTTCAGCGCCCAGTTTTCCTCTGTTGCTGTTGGGAATTTCATGAACTAACAACAGCCTCCAGTTTTCTTTTTCCCTTACTGTGTCCAACTTTCATCCATCTCCCCTCCTCCTCTTCAGATGACTACTCCCCCTGCTCCGCTCCTTGTACACTACATCCAACACGCCACCCCAAAGCCTGCCTCTCTCCACTGCAGATGCCAAGAATAAGACAGGCTGATGTGGGGGCCCCGTGAGGGAGGCCCCAGCACTGGTGAAATAGTGGTTCTCCAGCCTGAGCACACTCACTCTGCTGAGTTCAGCCACTTGGCTCTGTTTATTTAATATTCAGTCAGCTGTGGGGAGTGGGGTTAGCCACAGCTTATAAAACTCAGTCAGCATGACCAAGATATAACCCCCATCCCCCCTCATTCTTCTGAAACCACACGTGCACACGCTTACACAGAATACATACATTTACATACACAGACACAACTTTGTAAAGCACTTTCTCCTATATCCTACAAAGCAGAAATTAGACACAACCGGAAAAATATTGAGGGGAATTTATCGATATGTTCCTGTTTGCTGGAGCTAACAGCTTCTATTTATTTAAAGAGCCGGTTGAAACAAAGTGAGATTTATTTTAAGGAAGATTTCACTGAAGAATAATTTCAGCTTTGAGGCTTGGAGATGGACAATTTTAAACTGATTGTTCAAGTATTTTTTAATTTAAATGCTTTTTTTTTTCTTTTTCTTGCTATGTTTCACTTGAATGCAAAAGTCCAACGTTCCCATTTATGGTTGCTGTTTGTCTCGCATTGAATCAGACATGTACAGAGTTTCAAAGTTATTTCTTAAACCAGCATTTGCGGAAAAAAACAGGAAGTGACCATTTTTTGGTATGAGGCTCCAAAGTTAGCAAACTAACAGGCTCATTGATTTTCAATCCTTATTAGGAACCTATTTGTTTAATACAGATTATTAAAAAATAAACTGATAGTGAATCCTCATGCTTCATTTATCATCAATATTACTTCCCCAAAGCATTTTATATTCTGTCTGCTTTTATAACTATACATGTGCTCTTAGTCAGTATCAGTTAAATATATTAAATATATTATGTTTCATAAATAATGTGTGTATGTGGGTGTGTTCCTACAGCAATTTATTCACTACCAGGGGTAGAAAGCTGGGCTTAAGTCTGTTGGTGCCAGCTGGCTTGTTTTTCTTTTTTCTCCCTGATTATCAAAGGGGAACTCAGGAAAGTAATAAGCTTAACGCTTTGTCTGGTATTAGGATGACTGAAACAAAGCAGGAAACAGGAGAGACGTGGGCACCAGTGCAACTTTTAAAAGCTCATCAAGTTGGCAAATACACTTCTTTTCACAACCAAGGTGGAGGAATCCTAATAATTCTCAAAGCAGCTAATACTCATCCCCCACCCTGCTGTGAAAAGAATCCACACATGCTTCATCTACAGCCTGACTGGGAGGCTCCATGGCAACTCCCAGGGTCAGGGGTCGCAGAAAAAGGTTGCTTTTATCTGCTAATGAGGTCGATACCTGTGGCTCCATGTCTTTCCACCTCTTTTTCTCTGTATCTCCCTTGTGTAGTCAAACACAGAAGGAGGTAGGGCTGGCTATGAATGCCTGCCAAGTGACACCAATGCCATCTTCACTCATCTTCGCTGTGGGCTGCGCTCTTTGACGCCAGGATGGGGCGCTGAGCGGGTGGGATGGCTTGTATTGGGTAATGACCTGTAGGGAGGATAACAAACGGCTCCAAAATTGTTGTCTCACGGTCTGGCTCCTCATTGTGTCATAAATGTTCACATGCAAAGTGACAGTCAGCCCACAATCCCATTGATTGGTGACTCCTTCATCTTTAGAGTTTGATTGATTGCTCTTGCACCAACACGGTTTACGTAGTGCAGTAGTCCTGTAAAAGTGGCCTGTGATTGATGTTATGTTACTCTGGTTCTTCAACGCAAATCTGCGGAGCTGAAAAAATGGTGTCTGAACAGTCAAACAATCTATCCCAGCAACATTCATCACTTCTCCATCGCCAAATCATCTGTTTTATAGACTTCTCGGAGAAATGAGTGCTAAATGACATCTGGGCCTTTCCATTGGTTAAGGTTTTAATTTAACTGCAAAGCATGCACCTCATTGGCACATTTGGCCCTTCAAAGAGCCAGATCGGCATTTTCTCCTGCCCTCGTCCCGTTCATTCACGCACGTCTCCTGTCATGTTCGTAGGACTGAGAAAAGAGTCCATTAACTCTGATTTAGTGGCAGTGTCATGCAGTCGCCTTTGTGAGAAGGTGACATCCACTGAATGGGAATCAGAACTTTCTCCCCCTCCTCCTTCATCTTTGCCTGTCTTGGTTCCACATCCAGGGTGTAAGGAAGAGTTGGTGTGTCTCTGTTGAGAGTGTGAGGGGTGTCGAGGGGTAGAGATGCGGATTGAGTAGGTTTTGCTGCCACATGTCTTTGAGTGGCGGACTCTTTGTGACTGAGCCAGCCTGTTTGTTTAGCCTTTCCTCACGGAGCCGCCTCACACATCGCTGCTTCTCCCTGGAAGAGATGAGCAATGACAGGAAGCCAAAAAAAATAGTAAGGAGAATTCACTGTGCAACATCTTGGAGACGATGCATTAAAGCAACTTTGATTTTATGGTTGTAAAGGAGTTCAAATAAATCATGGACCAAAACAACCCTTGAAAAGAAGACAACAAACATCATACCCAAGGACAAAGGTTATGATTGGGAACACTAAAGCAAAACGCTGTTTTTTTTGTTTGTTTGTTTTTTGAAGTACCATATTTAACTAATGTATGAAAATCACAATTTCTAAACATGCCACAAATTAAATATTAAAACACACTGGCAGACGAAGAAGATCGTCAGAAGAAGACCAGACAGGGTGCCACTAAGATAAGAACCACAATTTTGGGACTGACTACAATCTGTACAAGATACTCACGTTTAGGAAATAACAGATCAGAGAAATATTACCTGATGTGATGGCTCTGAATTTTATGTACGGCAGCGAAGGACTCAAGTGGCACAGGATATCTGCAGGCATTTGTTGAATGGATATATCTTTAATGAAAAGGAGAGACATAGGGAACACAAAGGGACCCAGGAGAACAACACAATGTAAACAGAAGACTTGACACTGAAAATACTGTACTGAGAGAAAGGGAACTCGATAATACAGAGTTAGTATGCTGGTTAAGACTTTCAGTCATACAGGTCATAGTCATTCCAAAAAAATTAAAAAACGACCCACTGGACTTTTTTTTTTCCAAGTTTGAAGACATCCAGGAAGATTTTTCAATTAAAAATGTCAGAAATAGTGTTGAGTTCAAGGTTTATAGAGTCAACCAAAGCAAAGCCTTATTTTGGCTTAGAAACACGCAAATTTAACTTGACTAATGGGTCCGCCCCTTTAGAATGGGGGTCATTTTGTTTCTTTGTTAGCCTGCAATACACAAATCTGTCTATGTCTCTGAAAGGAGGGTCGTTAAAGAGAATTGTTGGCCTGGCTGAAGAGGTGAGGTGCTCTGATCCCCAGTAATGGGGTGGGGGTAGCGATGATAGTGGGAAGGAATCAACTCAATCGCTGAATTGTAGGTTTTTGAAAGCTGAAATCTGAGTCCACCCCCTCTGTTTAAGGTTGGTTTTTCTTTCTAAACATAGATGGCTTCCTTCAAACCTCTCTCAAACCACCTATCCTCTCTGTCCAAAATGTGAACATTCTGGTCCTCAAAAGAATGTCCTTTGTCCATAAGGTGTAGATGTATCACAGAGCCTTGTCCCACGGAGGTCGCTCTTCTGTGTTGGGCCATGCGTCTGTGGAGAGGTTGTTTGGTTTCTCCAATATAAAGATCAGAGCATTCCTCACTGCTCTGAACTGCATACATCAGTCTGCTCATATTTGGTCTGGGTTTTTTTCTTTAGGATGATCTAGTCTCTGTTTAAGGGTTGTGTACTGGGATTTTGTGTTTGGAGAAAATCCTTTTGAGTTTTTTTCCAGCAACATATGGGATGGTGAAGTTTTTGGATGTAATCTTCTCTCTGTTTGTTCTGCTGCATGTCTTTTTGATTTCCTTGCTGATTTGACAAATGCAAAGTTTGGGTATCCACAGGTTTCTTTGCGCTTCCCTTCTGTTTTAGTAGGGACATGCTCTGTTTTTGTAAGGTTCTGATGACTGACAGTTTGTGTTCCAGTGGGTGGTGGGAGGTTACAGAGTTAGGTTTGATTAACATGACAACAAAACATGTGTGAATCATGGCAGCCACATTCAGATGGTTGGGTCAGGATTTGAGATGAAGATTAGTTCCCAATTCTAGGTTCATAGTTCCTAACCAGCAAAGGGTGACTTGTTCTCTATGTTGGTGGGGTTTCTGCCTCCAGACAAGTTATGGGGGTGAAGGGAGAATAGAATAGCCAGGAATTGACAGACAGATCAGAGCAACAGACACTATAAAACAGACGCTGTGCAGGTCCATGTTGGTGAAGTGAAAGTTGTTTCGAAAGGTGAAGCCCTTGATGTATTGGTCCATGCATGTACTGTCATTTACTGTCAGGAGATTTGGTTCATGATAAAAAGAACAAGACACTGGAAACAACTAACATGAGCTTCTTCCCCATCAATAAGCCTTAACGCGGACGAGACCTTGGCCATCCAGTTGGAACTTGGAGTAGAGCTGCTGCTCCTTCACATCGAAAGGAGCCAGCCAAGGTGGCTCTGCCATCAGTTTTGCATTGTCGCCTTGATGGAAGGGGTTCCAGGTACCTGTCTTCCGAAGAAGGCTCAGGGTTCAACCCAAGACCTGCAGGAGAGTTTTTGGCTGATCTTTGATTGCTTCCCCCTATGGAACTGGAGATGTTTGAGAAAAAGAAGGCTGGGCGTCTCTGCTGAGACCAAGTGAGCTTTGTTTGAATAATCAATCTATGTCTGCATCTCTTTATAACTCAATGCAACCATTTTACCACACATAAGTGTTCTTTAAAATGACAGTAAGTTTAGTTTACACCGGGTATTTACAAACCAAACCTAACACAGCACAACCAAACCTAACACAGCACCATCGGCATGTGGAGGCATAGATGTTTAACCGAGACATTTGCATGGTGCTATAATCTGTGGAAAACATCTGACACTTGGTCTATATATGGCCTACTGTATGTCAAACTGAATCAAGGCAGTTCTGATGGAAAGCTGGGACGACCCAGTAAAAAAAATTTACCTGATATACAATGACTGTATTTTAAACATTGACCTCGTATTGTTGTGATTGATGCAGAATCTTATGTCTGCAAAAGAAGCATTAAAGGCGTAGGGAAACAACTGTCCATACCGTTGCGTTTCCGAATTCTCCCAAGTGGTGCCCGACTTTACATGATTGAATAAAGTGAATGTGATTTGTCGATTATCAACGGGGCGGGATTGTTGTGGCGGAAGGTTCGCAAGAAAATTTGGTTGTGGCCGTTTTGTCGGAAGCATCTGGCTAATCAGTTAGCAACTTAGTGCTAGTAGGTTCCCAATGGGAAATTATATTGGGACCAAGTAGCACTTAGCAAATTCACTGTCAAAGAACGCTATGCAGCGGAAACATGCAACAGGAGGACAGTTTTGTGTCGGAGGTCGTGGATGAGTCTCCTTCGTCATAAATTTTTCATTTAGAGGAGGAAAGGGAGACCAAGTTGTTGTGGAAGAGGACGCCAGGGCGGCAGAAGCTTGGTTTGGTGTAGAAGGCTTACAGCCGTACATGATTGAGCCCTTGCCTCGAAACGGTGCAAGTTCTTTTAGCTGTTGCTAGCCTGTTGAAGACACAGACATCCATCCCCGTGAACACTGGGACGCAACTCAATGGTAAAGTAAATTATTCTTATTTCAACCGTTGCATATATTAGCTGCGACGTATGAATGACAATGCTATGCCGAAAAAATTAGATTGACAGATGACCGTTGATATATGATTGGCTGAATTTAGGTGTACAAGCTATAACTAACTGGCCTAACTAACTAAGATAACGTAAGAAAAAGGCATATTTTAAAACAGGAATTTTTTTTTAAATATACATTTTCTAACTTTTGGGACAATATTGTCTGATAAAGAGTACATTTATACACATGTTTAAGCCAGAATGATTTGACGTTTAAATATGACTTCCCTATGACTTTAAGTTTTATACTCAGGGACATTAAACTAACTCAAAATAATACAAAATTAGGTATACTTGATCAAATATAACTTAGGCAACACTTCTTAAAAAAAATGTATATTGTAAAACTGTAATGGGAAAAAAATGTTTTTAATGGTTTCTGTAAAGTTTTTTTTTTTGTTTTGTTTTTTGGAGTATTCTATTAGTGTCATATTACATTACTATGATATTTCATAGTTGAATTTAGTACTGCGGTGTCCCTCTGACAACACAGGCATTCAGCACTGTCCCAGTAATAAACTCAGCTTTATAAGAATACCATTTATCACATGCTTTTTAAGTCTTTTGCACTTCCTTGGTGGGTTTACCATTTCAGCAGCAGATTTTCTCAGAAGGTCATGCCTAAAAATATTCCTATTAAGGAACTGACTCAAGATTTGTTCTGCATTTTAGCCAAAAATTTATTGAGCGACCGAGAGCAGGAAAAGAAAAGTTTAAAGCTTCTATCATTTGCAGATGCCTCGGAGCACATATCCAAAAAGAAAAAAAAATATTTCTTATCGAGGTATGCTGAGAAATCAAACTGACTGTTCGTTTGGCTGCACATATAAAAGACAAATGAGAGATAAAAGGCAGGTGATGTAATGCACACTAAGGGTTTAACAGCATTATTCCAAGAAATGCAAAGGCAGAAAGATTTATTAAGCAATACATAATGCTGCAGACAGCTGCATCTGGCTTTTTTTCTGAAGGTTGGTTTGATATTAATGTGAATGATAACTCACAAGTATGACCAAAATATAATCAATTATTAAGGATCTTTGATCCAGATATAGTAGAAGAATTAAAGGTGATTCACACATTCGAGAGCTGGCATTAGTGACCTTATAAAGTCCATCCTTGAAGCTCTTCAGGCAGCTGTGGGGGACTCGGGGCTGTTTTGCACCTCAAAGGAGAGCCCCATCTATGTGATGGAAAAACAGGAGGGCAGCGAGGTCAGGCTTGATTATTCTTCCCTGCTTTCTGGGAAAACAAAATAAGAAAATATTTACACAAACAGGAAGCTTAGCATTTCCTAATGATTGGAAACATGTTGAGCATGGCGCTCGCGCCCTCCCACTGGACTAATTGCGCCATCACCCAACCCCTTCCCCAGAACGCGTTCATGCACACCGTTTTCACGCCCATGCACACACATGCACGGACTGTCTGGGATGATATTTATGTCGGGGTAGAGATCTTGCATTAGGAAGATTTTAAGAGGAGTTAAGCCTTCTTTGACATTAAAGTCTGGATGGTGAAACGTTTCAAGCCAAACTAAAAGCCCATTAACGTTGTTGAGTTCAGGCTCCCCTCCGGCCACGTTAGATCAACCGTAATAAGTTGCAAGTTTATGGACCTTTTGCTCTCCAAATGTCTACCATGTTGCTAATTGCGTACATCTGTGGCTAGTGTTTTGATGTTTTGTCTCAGTGTGCAGCTGTCCGTTCCAACAGCCTCCGGTTAAAGGTGGCATGGCTCTCCGTTCTCTCTGTCCGGCCCTTTAATAGTAACCATGCATGTGCTGTGTGATCACTGCCGCAGCCTTTTGCTCTTTGTACAGAGCTTCCAGTCTGACCTGCAGTGAAGCAAAACTATCACTTCTAGATTAAGTAAAGTATGCATAAGGCTCTATACGACGCTTCCATCTTACAAATAAGATTACACATACACCAACCATGATAAATGTTTACAGATAAAAAAAAAGAGCATATTGTATGTGGAAATGTTTTGCTATTTTATCTTCATTCAACTGAATAAAAATATTTTACAAATTTCAATTTTTTCTTGCTAAAAATACCCCAGTTATATTTTTGTCAATATCATTCAAAGTTTAACTTTCTTGACCTTAGTTTTCATACTGATGAAAACAATTATTACCTGTAGATACTCTTATTTTTGGATTTTTCTCTCTTATTTTCGCTCCAATTTTATAGGCCTCTCTAGTGCCCCCTGGAGTCCCCCGAGGGGGCTGCAGCCTTTACTTTGAAAAATACCTGTGCAGATATAGCAAAAAAAGAAAATTTAAATCTAGAATCTTTTTAACTTTCATTACAGCAAAGTGACTCATCAAGGATGTATGGTCAAATATTAAAAATAGGATTCTTTTTTATTATTTAGCAAATGCATCTGAACTGAAAAGTATATTTTTTTAAGTGTATAAACTTATCAACAGTCAGTTTTAGGTTTACAGTTAAAATGAATAAAGGTTAGGACATATGCTTTGGTAAATAAATTGGAATTATCTTCTGTCAAATTAAAAAAACTGCAAAGTCAATGTATGTGCATGTAACTTCTCAATAAAAGTTTAGACATTATAATAAAATCAGTAACTAGTGCCGGCCAGTCTTACTGCTACTCTTCATCTGCTCTCCTGCACCCGGACCGAAGATATAACCAAAAGGTTTGTCTGTCTGGGAAGAAAAAAAGTAGAAATGTGAGGTTAATTTAGACATAATTACTAAAAAAATTTCAAAAAAGTCTAGTCACTTTTGTAAAACCAAATTTTTCATCCATATTGAATAAATTCTCTCTAAACTCAATGTGTAGTCATCTTAAAATTTTGGTATTTGAAAGAATATTGTACAAAATAAGTAAAAAGAAACAAAACTTCTTCAAAATAATCAATTAAGGCCTAAAATACGTTATTTGAAATACAAAGTTTTTTAAACAAATACCTACAGAAAGTAAGGTATAGATGCTCAAGCTTCTAGCTCCTGTTCCTTCGCTTTTCAGATATTCGATAATCATTGTGTTTTTAATCTGAAGCTTTAGTAACTACCAGTGGATTTTCAAGCATTAAGGAAATCTTCTAAGCAGTTTAACTGTATACTTTTAATGAAGTCAGTGTTAAGGTATTGAGTGTGTTTATATCAGGCAGTGTTTGCATACTGCAGTGGTTTCCTCACAGTGTCATCAGAGGAGGGATCAGCTCAAATCTGTGCTACGTGTAGCCACAGTGAAACCTGATCTTGAGTAATTGTCGGAATAAGTCAAAGGATTGACCTCTGCCACGAACCATATTTTCTCAAACAACACACACTTGAGCTGGCTTTGAAACAGCCTCTTCTGCAGGACCAGGGCAGCGAGGAAACTAGTTATCAGTGTTTTAGTGTAGCTAAACAAAGCCCGTGTTAATTTCATTTGCACACTCTGACAATAAGCAGAAAGCTGATGCTGGTTTCTGCTCCCCTGGGCCCCAGCCCCCTACTGGCCAGGATATCAAACTGCAGCAAGAGGAAGCATTGGTTGCTTTGGACAGAGCTTGTTTTGTAGTGAAATGCTGCTTTTTCTAATAATGAATTATTGAATTAAAATAACACAAATTACACCACAGTTTCTATAAAAAGTTTCCTCAAATGATCGACATAATATGTCATTTTTTTATTGTTATTCAACCAAAGGCAACAACATTTTTTTTACAGTTCGAATCCTTGAATATTCAGATCACAGATCTTTTTTTTGTTATGGCCTTCCCCATCTCCCTGATTCTCTCTGCTCAGTTTGAGAGAATCGGACAGATGCAGGATCTGGCAGATGGTGGCCAAGTCCACGGTCAAATGACATCTGTGGCATGTGTACTGTACAGAGTCCGCACAACTGTTGCCTAACGGCTGTCATTAATTACCACACGCCAATTACAGCTCTTTTATACCCAGGCCTGAAAAGGAATCTGCTGGCGAAAACTATGTCCGCTTGTAGGCCTAAGATGTGGTGGCGGCTGCAGGGGTAATTGAATATGGATCAAAGGCATTCATGCTTTTCGTAAAGGTCTAGAGGGCTGCTCAGTTTTTACTAATAACAGAAATGCTTCCGGCGCTGACCTTCACTGCCCCCCCTTTGCGCTTTTTTTTTTCTCCCTCCACCTTAGCCACAGACTTCAAATACCCATTTCAAAAAAATAAATCTGGCTGCTTCAGGTACTTAGTCTGACACGGACAAAGAAGCACAAAAGGAATAGGAAACATTTAAGCTGAGAAAAACAAACTTCATCACATAATAAGGTAACTATGGCTGCATCAAAAGCTTACAACAGAAAATGCTTGCATGATAAAAGCTCCAATACCAGACTTTGTCATCATTTTTTTAAAACTAATGGGTTCTTCTAGTTGTTTGTTGTGAAATAGAAGAGATTGCAGGTTTTTGATAAGTCCTTATCTGATTTTACAATGGAAACAATTTGGATGTGCAGCACAAAAAGAGCTTTAAATCAAGAGTTTGGACGGCCACTGTCTAACAGATTTCAGGTGCATCTATGCTCCAAAGCATTTATATTTTATGGCGATATAACCCCTTAAACACACATTTTTTTACAGGATTCTGCTAATGAACCAGTTTTTTGAAAATTGTTTAGAAACACATAACATGCTGAGTACTGACAATTAAGGCCCCTGCCTTGGATTATCCATCACTGCTGTTATATTTTTCTTTCCAGGAGCCCAAACTTTATCTAAACACTGGACACCTATGTACATAATTTTAAGGCTATTTTAAGTTTAATGTTCATCCCCCCAAAAATATGCCAAAAATGTGACGTGTTTAGCTCATGTGTCCTTTTCAGATTCACCCCAAAACAAAAAAAATTTAAAGTCTTTATGTGGTCATTTCTTCATCTGTTAGTTTTTAGCTTCATTCACATGTTGCTCAGACAGAAGGTGACGTCATCTTCTCACAAACTGTGGCTTAAATTGTTTTTTTTGAGCAGAACTTCTCCAGGATCTTTAAAAAGATTCCTTTCTTTAGACATTTTCCGCCCCGGTCCTCCGACCCTCAGCAGGACCGCATCAAGGAGGTTCTGTTAAGTCTGAGGAAAGTCAAAGGAGTCGCTTTGTTAAACTAGTCCCCACTCCTGTAGTTTGTAGAGGGTTTTCATGACCCAGAAAATTTTGAAATCAAGTTTTGCTGCTTATTAATATGAAACAATTTGGAGAAAAAAATTACACCTGGTTTATAGTTAAACAATGTAAAAGTTTTTATGTTTAATTCATGCTGCTTGGTTTATTATCAATTCTTCCCAGGGTTCCCTAAAGGTCATTTAAAGAAGCGTGTCTGGAGATTTGTGGTGTTTTCTCTTTCAGTTTCATTCAAGTCCTTGGCTTAAAAACTGAGGAAATGAACAGATGGAGGAAAGGATGACAGGCAGGTTGGAGAAACATTATTTTCTGGGGATAAAAAGCATCTAAAACTTATGAGTAAAAAATCACAAAGAGCCTAAAATATTATCTTACCTCTGATTTTCTGCTTTATGCTTTGCATTCAGCTAATGGTCCAGCTAATCATTCATTGGCCACCCCCAACAGGTGATTTTAGTTAGCATGTGCGTGTAATTCACCACCTCTGGAACAATCAGTTCTATCAAAACCAGAGGGGGGCAGCAGTGATATCATTGTGAGGAGATTTCGACATTGACAAAAGAAAAAAAAAAACAGCAAAACATAATACACATCAATAATCTACCAATAAGGAGGACTGATACAGAATTCTTGCTCTTTTAAGGATTCGTTTTTTTATTTTACAGGAAAAAGACTGCAGTCATCTAGGAATCTTCTATGTACTTAAAGATAATGTCATGATCTTGGCGCTTATGACTGGATTAATTATTCATTCTATTCACCTCTCTAACTCTGCCCAGTTTAAATCACTGCTCATCTGAGCCTCCTCCTCCTCCTCCTGCCTCTATTTACGGCGCATCCAGTTAACAGTGCCAGATTATTCTAGTTCTCTCTAGCCAGTGGAGAGAGGGTTTTAGCATACCTGAGTGTTTCTGATTACCTCATCCTGGCCTCTTCTGCCTCTCAACCACTGAGCCTGCCTCTTCCCATCTGAACAGTTTGCTTGAACTGTCTTCAGACTCCTGCTTATTCTGCATTCTCCGAGGCTGCAGCGTGTGGGACACTCATGGCGGCGCCCGCTTCATCTTGTTGGCAGCAAACCGGCTGGATCCTGCCTCGTTCTCAGGACACGGCCTGAACTGTTAAACCAGAGTTTCCTGAGGTAGACGCTCTAGCCACTGCTACTCCGATCATCCGTTGTTTTAATAAACGCTTTTGAATTATCCCAATGTCTGGCTTAACTCAAATATTGGGTTCTCTGTTCTGAGTCATGACAGATAAATAACAACTCAACCCATGTCATGTGTAATATATCATGTAGAGCCATAAGTTAATTTAAACACCATCAATGTATAAATACATACGTAACTAAATACGTATTGGCAAGAGCCTTATGAAAATCTGACCTGTCTTCAGTGATTTGTTTGTAAAATATAGATGTTGTGTCATTCATTTTCCATTTGGTTTTATTGTTATCAGCATAGATTATTAGTAAAATGTTTTTTGCACATATAAGTTTTCAGCCACTCCTCTCTACACATTGGCCCCTGCCTGGTCCCACTGTGCACATTTTGTGGAATGGAGCCACTGCTTAAATCATTCAGTTTTTAGCCATTTTAATTCTATTTGCATTATTTTCCATGACACGGATGATAACCAGGTTGCTGGGTAGATGGTCCTGGGTATGAATTTCAGCCTAGTATCTTTCTGCACTGTGTTTCCATGGTATCCCAGTGAATCTATTGGTTCTCTACGGGTACATTTAATTCCTCGCAAAAAGATGACTGGTTATCACTTCTCTCTGAATTGTCCTTTGGTTTAAGTGTGTATGTCTTCATGCTTTTCTGTGATGGACTGTGATGTCCAGGGCGTTACACAATGACCAGGTGGATATTTCCCTGCATGCTTTATATCTCCTTGTTGTACATTTCTCATTCCTCTCAAACACTGTTCTTCAGGCATCTGCCTCTCTCTTTCGTGGCAGAACAATATGTATATCAGAGTAACTTTCCTCTTAAAATAGACTCAGTAAAAAAAGGGACTAAAGAAAAATAAATACAGTTTTAAAAGAATATAAGTCACAAAATATATAAATAAATAACGGTGTTAAAAAGGTTACTTTGTAAAAAATAACATCTTAAACATAAAAACATCTCTTGTATCATTTCTTAGATTGTCATAAACTCTTAATTTATCTCTAATAAAGTGAATTTAATGTTATATGAAAAAAAATGTTTTATGTTTTTGTTTTGGGAAATTCAATTTTATTGTAGCAGCAGTACAACTAAATGCATCTTTTCTTTGAGTAAAAAAACATAGCAACAGTGTATTGTTAATCACAATTCAGTTAAGATAAAGATATACATTATTAAAATGTTTTGACATTTTCTGTTTGGACGCAAATGCTAACCTTTAACATCTGATGTTAGACTGCCCCCTAGTGTTTAAAATATTTAATCCCCCTGTAGATAAACTGGCATCACAGCAGCTATTAATTACAAAAAAAACTTAATGCAAGATGCAATCTACACAAAGTGATTGATGCAAAAATAAATACTTAATTCTGAGGCAGCCAGCAAATGATCAACATCTGCAGAAACTTTATAAATAAAACATTTTTGATTAAAAAAAGAAGACAAAATTAAATATTTAATATCTAAAAAAAAAAACAACACAAATCATTTCTTCTTTCCAGGTTTTGGCAGGCATCTCATTGAGGAGGGAAACTTTAGTGTTGATATAGGAGATGGCTTTTTTGAAGCTACAGGGGTTGAACTCCTCAGAGGCAAATCCCCAATCTGAAAGGAATTCTGCAGAGAGTCGGGATCTGAAGCTGACCTGTTGGTGTGAGTGAGCAGCCCAGCGGCTTCTTCCTGATCTTCTTTTCCTAGCCCCTGTAGATGGGTCTTAAAGGTAGCAATCTGCTGCTCCAGAGCACTGAAACTCTCCTGAACTTTGTCAGCCTGCAGGGAAAAAGGTTGTTTCGGTTGGTTTCTAATCAATTAAACAGCTTCTATTTCAGAGAAGGCTGTAAAGTACCTGCTCAATGTTGGACTGAAGCAAAAGCTCAGGCCAGACAGACTCGCCGCCGCCGTTCACCTTGCTGCTGATGTGAGCATGACTCCAGGTTAACTCCTACGGATGCAAAACAAAAGGCTTTAACAATCAGAACAGAAAATACCAAATATTATTTGTTTGTGAGTAAAGTTTCACCTGCAGGAGCTGCGTGCTATCCTTCAGATGAGCCTGACAGACTTTCAGCTTGTTCTGATACTGACCCAAAACTGAAATCAAGCTCTTTGAGAGAAAACAGAGAAAATTAGAAACAATCAAACTGATGGAACATTTAGACAACAAGTTTATATCCGTGCATACGAGCAGTTACTCCCCCTTACCTCAGCGTCTGCCTGGACCGAAGCCAGGTCTCTGTTGCCCTGGCTGTCCTGTTTGGTTAGAGTCACCCCAGCATGAAGCTCCACCAGCTGGGCCCAGAGCCCCTCAGTGCCCTGCAGGAAGTCTCTAACAATGGATTCAAAATCAGCCTGCACCTGCATCAGAGCCTGGAGGGATCCCGTCCTGTCAGAGTTAGGGATTGTTTGTCATACAGGGGGTCAGGCTACAGTGAGTTCAATCTCAATAGGTCAGTTTACCACACATCATAAGTTCAGGGTCTTATATTGTTTGCACTTTTCTCCTTTTTCTGTTAATTCTTTACATTAGAGGGGTTATTATGTTGAAATCAACTACAACGTATTTGATTGTGAAAAAACTTTCTTACATCCAAATGTAAAATTGTGCAAGTTAATATAATCAAAGTACTTGTTTTATCTGCAGTGCTTGCACATTTTTACACTCTATTACCAAGCACTTGATTGTATTTTATTGCAATGTATGTGAAATATGTCTGGAGTTTAGTCAGCACTTTTGGACTAACTGTATTTAGGTCTGGAGTTTAACTTGGCTGCTGTAATCCAGGGAAATGTTCTGATCTAAACCATCCCACGCAAAATCCCGCTGGAAGTTCAACCTTCATCTCAGTCATCTCAGGATTGCCTCATATTTTTGTCCATCTGTCCTTCCATAAACTCTGACCAGCTGCCCATTCCCTGTGCAAGAAAAGCATGATGCTGCCATAGTTTTGCTTCAAAATTGGGAATAGTGTTTTGAGACAATAGCTTGGTTCTTGCCTCTCTTCCAGTAGATCTAAATGTTCTTTTGACTGATTCTCCCAGCTACAAAAAACACTTTTAAAACAAGGTATTGAAGCATGTATGATTCCTTCCAACTCACAACAATCCACTATGTTTTGTTGATCAATTATATAAAATGCAAATGAAATAAAGTGAAGATTTTGGTTAGAATTTGACTAAATGTGGAAAAGAAAAAAAATGTGTGAACATGTGTGCATGGCACAGAAAATGTCTTCATTTTGCTGTTAGGAGGACTCCGTGCGTCTCAAAGGGCCCTCATGCTGCATTCTCCAAGTGTTTGCACTGACCTCTGCTCCAGGTAAGCACAGAGGACTTTCAGTTTGTCTCTCAGCGTGGAGCCTCGGCCCACCTCCTTCGGCATCGCCTCGGGTCCAAAGTTCACCTTCTCCAGTGTGTGAGCAACCACCTGCAGGGAATGAGGGAGTTTGAAGGATACATATCGCTGTTCTGGGTTTGTTTAGGTAAAGCAGGTAAGATTTTAAAAATGTTTAAATCTCTCCCACTTGCTGCCCTTGTTGATTCAGAATATAGAGCAGCAGTTTGTGTGCTGCCTGGGGCTAGAATATCTGTGTAACCCTGAGAGGAACATCTTTTCCCTTTTGATATTTCCATCAAAGACTTCAAACTGATCTGCCCGGAACGAGTGATTAAAAACACAGGAGTGCAGATTTCGCCTGTGGCGTCTGTTTGCCTCTTGAAGCTGTTTTCTTCATCTCACCTCCAGTTTGGAGTGGAGAGCCTTGATGTGGGACACAGAGGGGACCTGCAGGGGCTCGTGAAGCACACACAGCAGCAGACTGTCCGTCAGTGCCTGGGTCAGAGGAACTTCAACATCTCTGATGCTCGTCGGGGGCACCCTGGAGAGCTGACTGCAATTTGTAACCATTAAAAATGGGAAAACATTTTAGCTGTTTAAAAAAAAACTGATCAGAAATTAAAAACAAATAAATCTAGAAGCATTAAATCTTCACCTTGAATACTGATTTCTGCAGATTTCAGGCTCAACCAGCTGCTGTTTCATCTGTGGATGTTCCTCCTTTAATTAAAACAAAACAACAGCATAAACTACACCACTTTTTTTTTTTTTTTTTGAATAAAAATATTCGATCTTTTTCATGCAACTCTTCTCACCCAGTTCTGTCCTGGCCGCAGGCAGCACTTCAGGGCATAAATCCCCCCTCCCAGAAGTGCCCAAAGAAAACACACTAACAACAGCCTGCAGCACATATCCTCTGCTGGCAGAGAGGGGTACGGCAGCGCCTCCAGCTGGCAGGCAAACCACACTGCAGCCACTGGGATGAAACAGCAGAGAGTCCTCACAGTTTGGGACCAAAAATTATTATTCTTGGGCTGACCTTCATTTTGTGTTTGAATTAAACTGAAAAAGAGAAAAGGAGAAACAAAGAAGTACGGTTTAAACTAGATGGATACGTAGAAATTAAACTGGATATGGGTTTATGTGAGAGAAGGACGTCAGTGAATTCTAGACTTTAAAATTTAACAAAATAAATGTTATATTTGCTTAAGAAGCTGATCTTTCTCTACCAAGATCTATTTTTCTATCTGTTATTATTTATTGGCTGTTCTTAGTATGGTACGGTGTTTTTCATTTTAGTATTTATGATATAAAAATTTGCACAAACATTTTTTTTTCTGACAAAATATAAATTTTCAAATGTAAGATGTTATGATCAGTTGCTCACGTTTGAGTAGCGTTTTACCAAATACTTTATAATATTTCTTGAATAGCTACTTTTTTATTTTTACTTGAGTCAGAATATGTGGACATTGATCTGCTTTAGATAAAGCTCAATTTTGTTTCACCCCACCCACCTCTGGGCGGACATATTGACATGAAAACTATGAATATCCTGGTATACTTTCTCACATCCGCAGCCATCGGTATCTATCTCAAATTCTGACATTTTTATTGTCAAAAATTCAATCATAGTCAATGACACAGACATTTTTTTAAGGAAAAAAAAAACATTTAAAACATTCTCTGAACGTACTGTTTTTAAGAGAAAAAGGTGGAACAACAAAATAGTTGGAAAAGGTGCAAAAGGATCCAATAAATCAATTATGGAACAGGATTAATGAGGAGTTTAATCTAGTGATTTCAAACAGTTAAATACCATATATTAAGAAATTGCTATTTTAAGATATTTAAAAGTAACATAATTTAATATAGTCAGATAGTTTTGGTTGATGATTAGTGTAACAGTATCAATATGTGGGGAGATTTTCTATAATTATTAACTTGCTCTTGGAATTATTAATTATAGGTCGGGATGAGGCAGAATTTAAGGAAGAGTTTATCGGATAACTGTGAAAGAAACATGCTGGATGAGTCAGATCGGGATAGGATTTAATTCGGCCTCTTCCTGCTCCTTTTTAACTGAATATAAATATTCTGTTCAATTCTTCTTATTTTTTGGTTAAATTCTTTGTTTTTTTTCTGTTGACATGTGTGGTTTACTGTTATGGTTCTTCCCTTTGGATGTCATTTTGAGATGTCAGTTGTTTATGTCATTCTGTTTTGTTGGTCATCAGTTTCTTTTCCATTTTGTGTTAGATTTAAGCAGCGTTGCATTTTTTGAGTTACTCTCTTTTGCCCCCTTGTGGCAGTGTCCTTTCCCCTAGCTCCCTTCTAGTTCCTGCTATCCACTCCTGCTCCCTTTTAGCTGATTACCCAGTCTTTGTTCTATCATACAAACACCTCCTGTGCAGCTCCTCATTGCTGGTTTCTCGTTGTTTCTTTGCTCCCAATGTGTGTTTTCCGTGACGTCTCCTGATTTTTGATTTTCTGTATTTTGTTTTCGGGCTTTGCTTCTGTTGCCTCTGGATTTTCATTAAATCAGCAAAAACTCATATCTGCCTGCGTTTGGGTCCACAACCACATCCACCACCCGTTGACATTTACATCAACGTTACATTCTCTTCAAGTATTTGTTGTGTTTAGGAAGATGTTTTCAGAATATGTATTTTATGCCACACATGGGATTTCTGATCTAACAGGTTATCTGTTTCTTAAGTATGCGTCATGATAAAAAAACAGGGGGTTTTCTGGCCTTTCTTCTGTAGCAAAATGAATAGGTGTTCACAGATTCTCCCTCCTGAGCCGTGGATCTCTGCAGCTCCTCCATTATTACCTCTGGGCTTCTCACCTGATCCTTTTCCTGACCAATCTACTGTTATCTTTTTAGGTTTGCTATTATTTCATATCTGCTCTTTTTTTTCCAATAACCTAACCATCTACATACTTCTTTTGTCTTTGTCATGGTGTTTATCCTCTAACAAATGTCTCTAAAAGCCTTGGATTAACAGCTTGTCACAGTCTTGGTTTTGTTATGTTTATTTAGAGTATTCAGTTTTACTTGGCTCCTTGTTTTAGTGTTTAATTATTATTTTGTTGTTTTCTTGATTAGTGCCTGTCTTCAAGGTTTTCCATTTGTTGTCCTCTGCTGCCCTCTTGTGTCCTCTATCCCTAGCTCTGTTTTCTGCTCTGGCCTCACCTGTTTCCAATCCTCTCATTAGCCCTCTCTTTGTCTCTGTCCCATTTAAAAGCCCCCCCTCTTCAGTTCCTGTTTGCTGGATCCTCGTCTAATGTCTGTCTGCTTACCTCGTCTCTCCCTGGCTCCTAGAGTTTGGTTTACCCTGATGTCTCCTTGGTTCTGGTTTGTTTGTTATTTTTTGTTGGATTTTTGATTCCTGCCTCAGTACCTGTGAACCTCATTAAACCCACCTAAATTCACCTCTGCCAACTTGCCTCTGCTTTTGGGTCCTCAATCCAACACCAAATCATGACACAGCTGATCTGGAATTATAGAGTTGAACTCTATTTACTGGTTAAACAAGTCAAAGGTTGTTGTTTTCAGGAGATTTTATTCAAAGGGCTCTGGGTAAAAGGGGTGAAAAACAGATGTGTGCCATACTTTTCATTTTTAAAAATGAAGGCATCCAAGTATTTTTATGGTTTGGTGACGATTTACATTTTAAGAATTGATTAGGTCCTTATTCTTAAGATTTAAAATATTTTTTTAATTAAGATTTTATTACATTTTATTAAAAATATATATTTTATTTGAATCACATGACTGTACACTGTTACAAGCTTCGGTTATATGAATCAGACTTTAGGGATTAAATTTTTTATTTTTATTTGGTTTATCTATTTTTACATTTTTTCCAATTACCATTTGAGCTCTAGTTCCTGTCACAAAAAAATCCCAATAAAACCACTTAGGTGACCTGTTATATAAGGCACTGCCTGAATGAAGAGAGGAGATCACACAGCCCATGTGGGTTAAGGTTTATGTTTACTTGTTCCTGATTTCACTCCTTCCTCCTAATGCCTAACAGAAACATTTGGAAACACTGAGGTTCAACAAACAGAACTCAGTTACACGTCATCCATTATTGAAGGTAATAAAAAATAAGATTACAATCTATCAACAATTACATAAAAACAACAAATTCAACATTTCCTTGCTGTGTAATAAACCTTCAGTAACAGTTTTGGTGGTTTGTTTAGTACAGGAATAGGAGTGGCTTCAGCTATGCTGGTGAAAAGGTTCTCTTTGCTGAAATTTTGTTCCACAAGGCACCATTGGTGGCTGAGATGCCCCAGTCTCTTATTGCATTATCATGACTTTCTGAATTAGACCTAAACATCTTCCCCACACCTAAAAATAAGAGATAGGCTGCAAAAGCTTTTAAAAGAAGATAAATCAATCACTAAGTGAGCTCTGATCCTGATTAGATGTGAGCTGATAGATGACAGGTTTCTGCCCCAGGAGGCTGGGAAACATTTACACCATGGAGCCATTACGTCAAGTCACAGTAAAGCTATCAGTGCTGCCCTGAGAGGCTGGGAGTCCCAAAGCTCTGCCTACCTCTGCTGTTGATCCTCTGCTGCTGCTTCCTCCTCATCCTCCCTCTGATCACCCATTAGTTCACTGCTCCACTCCAAGCCTCCTGTCTCCTGCTGTCCAGCTGCCCTCTGACCTTTAATGTGGGAGACTATTACCCAAGGCATGAGAGATACACTAATACAACCATCCTGGTTAAAACTGCAGCTGAGCCATCAGGCGTTCAATGTCCACCTGCTCAGAATATGATTAAACACGACAGGCCAGTCAAACAGGCCCAACTGGAGGATTTGTCCTATCTGGGTAGGGTTTTTCTCCCTTTCCTACATTCCACCCTTACAGGAATGTGTTAAACACACTAATCAAGACAAACGAGAGCTGAGAACAAACCCTGCTCCGCCCACAAGGAGCCAGGATAAACGCCCTGAGTCACAAACTTATAGTTTTAACTGTCAGTGCCAGAGCCCTGAGGGACTGATGGCTGCCATCTGTAGCCATGCTGCACTCTAGCGTTTAGAATTAAAAAATACAATGTGAATTACAACATTCATAAAATACTGTTTTATCTGCTTTATCACAACTAGATAAATTACGTTTTTGTTGCCTTAGGTGTTCAGGATTAAATCCTTCAGCTGAAAAAGCACAAAGTCTGGACAAAACAAAACGTTTTGGTTTAAAGTAAGGACAGTGGTTTTAGAAAATGTGCACTAGAATGATGAAAAAAAAAATATTTTTTTTAAAGCCTCAATAATGCAGTTGATAAATTCACTAGATGTAACAGGTTTTGGTTTAAGCATATTTGACATTTCCAGAGCTGTAATGTTTATTCTTTAGAAAGGATGGTTTCATCCCTAAGAGGGTTTTAGTCATTAATTTCCAACTTTTTGGGTATTTAGATGAATCGCCTGCCAGGAGACATTTTGTTTTGACCCTTTGCCATTTCAAGGAAGACCACAGAAACAAAATACAGTTCCCTGGTTTTATCAGGTATTGATCATATTAATCCGTCTTATTCATTATGTCAGGTCCAAACAAGACACAGAACCAAAGTCGATTAAAAGAGTGTCACAAATAAGTCACGATTAAACAAATTAATATATTAGATTTGTGCTCTTTTATGATTAATGTATCTCCATTACCCAGTTAAAAAGCAGGAGTAAAGAGTGCATGGGCATGAAACAGTAGAATAAAAGCGATTTAATGACTATGAAATTGTTCTTGCAGGTTGCAGGGAGGGATGATGCCTTTTTCCACTGGGGTGGACAGGTTTCCCCCTAAACTACACGGTGAACATCCATGCACACCCACATATCTAAAAGCAATTTCAAGGCCTATTAACTGTAGCTGGAAAGACTTTGAGCAGCAGGAGGAAGCCAGAGTACCAGGAGAACCCATGGGGAGAAGGTGCACAAACCTTAGGATGTGGCAAACCCACAGCCTTCTGGCTGCAAGAAGGAAGTCGGCTATAAACCGCCTACAGTCTGTGAGAACAACCTTTAGGATTAATTACCATTTAAAGATCTAATCTTTATGATCTTTACCACAGACTGTCTAAAGGTTAAAACGATGAAACCAAAGAACAACGTAGGAACCGTGTTTGTTTTTTTAGCATTTTACTATAAATAAACTGGTGACAAACACAACAGATTCAGATAATAAAATATCCAACTTGTATTTCATGATCTCACAACAATCCAGCTGGTAAATTAAAAAAAGGTCCTGTGCGTCCGAAGAGGAAACTGAAAAGAGAAAATATACACGTATCAACAACACTGTGTGGTAAAATCCAACAGATGCTACGCAAAGACTTCCATTAGACAGCATCCCTGCAGGATCGTAACATTTCAGCTGAGTTTTCTGGTCAGTGCAAATAAACTCCACTTTCTTTGTAACATAGATAGTTGCCAAGTAACAAAGTACAAATACTTTGTTCTTTTACTTAAGTAGAAATATGGGCTATCTACCGGTATACTTCAATGGAGTAATTATTCTTAGACAAATCTTTACTTTAATCCTTCGTTTCTTATTTCTACTTGAGTAATAAACATTAATACTTTGACGCCTCTGCATATAGTGGCTCCCGTCCCTAAAAGAAGGTATAATGAAATTGTTTTATTAATAAAAAAAAACAAATTTACTATTCAGTTTACTTTTCCAGTGTTGTTAAAAGTAGTGTGTGTGTGTGTGTGTGGGGGGGGGTTCCTCCTCATTTTTATAATAATCTCCTAAAATAGAAACATCAGGTTTTATTTTTTCTTTTTTTTTTTTTTTTACTGATACAGTCTAGAAGCTCATCATTCAGACACATAAAACTGTGCTGGAAGCGTTTCGGCGCTACAGGAACACAAATCCACGCCTCAGTTCTTCATGAGCAGGCCAGCAAACTTTCCACAGAACGGGTTTCCATGCAGAATCGGGTCACGGCTTAGTGATGTGGACTTCACTGGTTCCGCTGCCGTTGGTTGTCGTGGTGATGATGTACTGCGTGGTGGCCTGCTGGCTCGCCGGCTGCTGCTCCAGGGGATCCGCCTGTTCCTGGTTTGTGTTCTGAGGAGCCGTTTGCTTCGTGTCCAGCTCACTCTGACCCTCTGAGATAACGAAGTGCGTCTGCAGGAGTGAAAAAGAGACTTTAGAAAAACATGACTAATCACTTAAATACTTGTCTTACACTTAAAGTGTTTTTCCAGTGGCTTTTTCTGTCTTTACTGGGATGTTCTTGAAAAAAGAAAATTTAAAATGAGTGTATGATGATGGTATCACAGCTCTACTATGCTATTGTCTCTGCTTTAAAACAATTCGAGCTGTTCTAATCGTATCTAAGTAATAAAGCAATATATAATTGCTCTCTGATGGCACTTAAGTGCAAATCTGCATTTTCCTCCAACATCGCTCATATATCTTTATCCTAAAGTTGTCTTTGAACAACTAAAGCTGAACAACTAAAATCCTCCTTCTCACATATACAGTAAAGCCTTAAATGGCCAAGCTCCATCTTATATCAGAGATCTGATTCTTCCTTATGTTCCTAACAGAGCACATCGCTCTCAAGGGCTGGTTATAATCCTGCAGCAGTGTGTCGCAGTGAACTTTTCACAGATATGATGCAGACATTTTGGATTTATGCTCAATATTGAAGCATGGTCTGTGCTATGTTTATTCCACGCCACAACACAAAAGGGGAAAACCACGAACTAGCTGTGGGTCTAGATACGGCCGAGGCAGTGAGGAAGTGGGGCAAGTTTGTCCAACAACTGAGGGACATGAGGGAGAAAAAGAGCGGGGATCCAGGTTGAAAAAGGGTCCCAGCGTTGCTGTGGACCTCGCTTCTCTAACTGATCCAACTTCACTAGTCGTTTTCCGCAATCGCGGTCTCTGCGTTCACTGCAAAACCCTACGCAGATGACCAAGTGTCGAAAGTATAAATCATCCTTCAATCTGCAGGTTTACTAGTGGTTCCTAGAATTTCTACAAGTAGAATGGGAGGCAGATCTTTCAGTTATCGTGCTCCTCTCCTGTGGAACCATCTACCAGTTTTAGTCCATGAGGCAGACACTGTGTCTACTTTTAAGGCTTGGCTTAAAACTTTCCTTTTTGATAAAGCTTATAGTGAGAGTGGCTGAGGTTGCCCAGTGCTATCTCTATAGATATGCTGCTATAGGCTTAGACTGCTGGAGGACATAGGGAACCCTTTTTCTGCTTTATTTTATCTCTATTCTCCCATTCTGCAGAATTTGTTAGTTCAATCTCTAACGTTCTGCTCTCTCTGCTTTTTCTAATAGTACCTTCATCTGACCTGTTCCTGTTTAGCTGCGACACCATCCTGGAGAGAAATATCAGATGTGCTGCTGCCATCAACACCTTTGTTTATAGATGTTGGAGATCGGCCCGTTTTTCATTGTATTCCTGTTTCTCTGACTGTGACTAACTTTATGTGTTCTCTTCATCCTCTGACATGAGAGTTGGCTTGGAGCTCGTCTGCCTGGCTGTGTGTTTCCTTTAACCCCAGTGGGCCTTCGGCAGATGGTCGCTCACACTGAGACTAGTTCTGCTGGAGGTTTCTCACTGTTAAAAGGGAGTTTTCCTCTCCACTGTCGCTACAACCATGCTTGGTATCAATGATTGCCTTCAAGTCAATAAGTCGATGCAAATAACTTGTTTTCCTTAGATAGAAAACTGAATCAATCTGACTGCATAATCTGTTTGAATTGTCTCCATTAAGTGCCTTGAGATGACACATGTTGTAAATTGGCACTATATAAATAAACTGAATTGAATTAAAGCCTGGAGATGGAGCTGGAAGTGTCAGTGGAAAATAAGAGATATATCATGTTTTTTAACCCAAGACCTTTTAAAAAATTAAAGCTACAGTTTAGGTGATTTCCGGTTTAGCAGCAGACTCTAAAGAATCTGTTAAAACTTTAATTTTTTCCCATAAATCCTGAGGTAAACTGTATTAATGTTGTAATAATCATTCCTGATTGCTACTTACACCCGTGTTCCTAGAGTATCCCATTCTCTGACCGGCTGCATTTCCATTACAAATGTGCAAAAACTATGTCCATATTATGCTAATTCAAAAAAATGATTCACAACTGCAGTTTTTTCATGAAATATATCAAATTACAATTCCACTTGAATAAGGTTGATCACATACATCTGATACATCTGAAAATAACGGCAGATAAAAAACACATGAGATATATCAATGCTTCCGACATGGCTCTAGGGAGCCCTGTCACTGCCCGGAAGCATGATCTGTCCTGCACGAACAGATTTACATCCGGTTCTCCATAAATAGTGTAATTATGGTATTAAAATTACTTATTTCTATCCTAAACTCAATAAAGAATGCTAATACACATCTTTTGACAATTTTGATGCTTTTTAGATTTCCTTGTTAAACTGCTTCTCTAACGTCATCATCGATATGCTCAGATCAGTCCGGCAAAATATGATTAAACCATGTTTATCTGCATGTTAGTTGTTTCTTTCTCTAGGTTACACACTATATACCATTATGTTAACTTGAAAAAGAAAACCAAACTCAAAAAGGCTAGATGTATGTTTGAATCCAAAGCCATCCTGACCTTTCTCTGTTCATCACTCACCGTTTTCACCTGGCTCCCGCCGCCTGCCGACGTGCTGGGCTCAGCGATCACATACTGTGCGTGAGGTAGCGTCATCATCTGGATCTCAGATGCTGTAACAGTCAGAGGTCATCTCTTAAAAAAACAAAACAAAAAAAACAAAAAAAAAAACGACACGAAAAGAACTTAGGCGGAGATTTAAAGGGACTCACGGTATCGTGTGTAGTTCCAGTTTCCAGGGATGTAGGCGTGCTGCACTGCCCCCTGCTGGGTGCTGCTGGTCTGGAGGGTTTGACCCTGAGCTAAGGTAACGGGGGTCAGCTGGGCTGGGCTCATCTCCTGGCTGGGCTGCTGGGAGGCGGGGCTTAGAGGCTGGCTGCTTCCCTGAAACCATCTTTGATGTTATTGAAAGGAAACATAGACAACAGTGAGGCAGAAAAAGGCAGATTGTGCTGGTTTACCTGTGCGGCAGCTTGTGCGGTGCCTGACGAGTCAGAGACCTGGACATGGATGGAGTGCTGACTGTAGCCGTGAGGATCCTGCAGCTGGCTAACATCCACCGCCTGAGCCTGGGAGTGAGGAGAGGAGACCTGCAGAGAGCAGGGAGTGCATTGAAATGACAGGAAGTCATTCAGTTTTTCATCATGACAACCAGATGTCCCTTTTTTGGATATGCTGAATTTGCTGTTTTTTTTTTTTACTTACTGGAGCTACCTGGACCACCTGTAGCTGAATGTGCTGCGGCTGTGACAGCCCACCTCCTGCCTGCGACACTGGAATATACTGGATCCTCTGGTAGTCTCCCTGTGTGGTGCGGTAGTCTGTGGTCAGCGTCTGAGAAAGCTCCGTCATGGCCTGGGTCAGCAGGTCGGTGGGCTGCAGGAACAGAGGGAAAACAGTGAGCATCAGACCAAAGGTACTAACAGCTCATAGCTGTCATATCTGTCCAACACTGCCATCCGTTTCTTTAATTAGCTCACAGAAATCCATCTTTTTTATTACATTTTTCATGAGATTCTTATTTAGGGTTTCCAATCTTCTGATTTGACTGTGAACGGCTAAAGAACCAACCGTCTAAACAGCAAATTATGTTGAGACATTTTGTGGATCCATAATTTCTGCTTCAAGTTTCTGCTATATTACATCAGTGGCTAAAGTTATATGAAACCACCAGGAATCTGTTTAACAACTGGCTTTCCCTCCTGAGCCAGGATTCAGAGGCATGGAGAGAAAGTCTGATAAGTCAAACCGGGTCTATATGATTGTTTAACTGAGGAGGTACTTAAATTAAAATCTTCTTGAAAACGAAAAAAAAAGAGGTTTAAATCAATTCTGCAAAGAAAACTAAAAACATTTAATTCAATTATTATCTATTTGTATATAAAAAACCTAATACATTTCAGACAAATAGTATTTCCAGATCTAATTATCTATCCTGTTGTCTAAAACCTGCATTCAATGAACCACTGAATCTAATCTTAAATGTTTGTTCTCACCACTACAGCCTCTGCAGGGGCAGCCTCAGCGCTGATGACTGTGGGAGCGCTGCTGATGACTGCCGCAGTCAGAGATGCCTGGATGCTGTTTGCGAACTCCGGGTGTTTCTTTCTGATGTGCTGGACCATCTTAGTCTGAAAAACAAGCCCCTTATTCGTTAAGAACTGCTTCAAACCGAACAGACGTGCCTGATCGAGACCTGCTAACCTTGCTGCTGTATTGTTTGGCACAGTGTGGGCAGCAGACTGGGGCTGTTGCAATGGTTCCGCTCAGCTGGGTGTGAGTACTCAGCATTGGGTCTGGTTCGCCAGGAGCAGCCGGGCGCAGCTTCCGGATGCTGGGGGGAAGCTCTGCTCCTGGATGATTCTTCAGGATGTGAGCTTTCCTCTTACTGGCGCTCTTATAAACCTGCAGACATCATTCAGACATCATTAACACGCTGCTTTGTGACCCAACTTCACAAACGCAGAGTGAAACAAACCTTGTCGCAATATTGGCAGAAGTAATCCCTGTTGGGTTTGATGATGGGGAGTGTTAACTCAGGCACGTCGTCGATCCGCATCTCCGGATGCCGTTTGGACAAATGGTTCACCTGCAAACGCAAAGTCAGAGCCGAGCGAGGTGGAAATCAGCAACGTGCCGAGTTCTGAGAGCTGCGGCTCACCAGCATTCCTCTGCGCCGGAACCCCATCATGCACAGTCTGCATTTGAACACGAAGCTGTCCAGATCGGTGGCGGGGACCTTGGTTTTATGGGCTTTGGAGTGGTGGGTCCGGTCGGACTTCTTGGCCTCTCTGTCCGGGTTGTGCATGCGCTGCATATGTTCACGCAGCTTATCCTTTCTCTGAGGAAACATAGATTAAAGGTAAAAGTCTGCTGTGTCAGAGCTAACCGCTAATCCTGCTGAAGGTCACCTTGAACTGTTTGCCGCATGTTGAGCACAGGAAGTCCTTGCGGTCAGAGTGTCGCAGCATGTGGAGCCGCAGCTTGTCCGGTCGGCAGAAGGCCTTCTCACAGTCAGGGCACTGGAAGATCTTCTCTGAATGAAAGCAGCGGATATGCTTCTTCACCTACAGAGGAGCACAATTGTTCACAGATCCCTAAATCATCATGGTTCATTTTAAGCATGGATGCATTTTAACAAAGCATCTTAATGTTTTCATTTCCACAGTGGAATGATTCTAGAACATCCTCCTGAATCCAAACCAGCTCAAATATGCACAGACAGCTGCTCTACAACTTTCCAGAGCATCACCAGATCTGTGGGCTGACAAAAAAACAGAGAATCAACGTCTTATTACTACCAACCTGCATGAAGTCGGTGAAAGTCTTCTTGCAGGTTGGACAGGGGTAGCAGCCATTCACAGAATGGACGTCCACATGGTCCTTCAGCAGCTCCAACCTCTCAAATGTCTCCTGACACAGAAGGCAGGAGTAGGAGCGGTTCTCCGTGTGCATCAGCAGGTGGTCCTCCAGAGCAGAGTCGCTCACAAAGCTTTTGCAACACAAGTGGCAGGAGAAGGTGTAGGCGTCACGGCCGTGGATCCTCAGGTGCAGATCCAGCTTGTCTTTGTCCCGGAAGGCCTTGCCGCATAGCGTGCATTTGAAAGGGCGGAAACTCTTCCTGATGAACAGGTGCTGCAGGGCTGCATTCTGGGCGCAAAGAGCAGGAGATCAGTAACAGAACCTGCAGGGTTTGGGTTGTTTTTGTTGGCTTCTCTCAGCTTAAAAACAGAAGAGAAGTCTAAAGCGTGGGAAGATCCATGTCGCATGTAGAAAAAAATATTTCCATGTCATCCTCCAGGTTTTACCTACCTGTTCATCCGTCTGCGAGGGAAGCACACATTGAGGAAGGAGAGACACAGCGTTGTGAAGCGTAAAAACAGATTTCTTTTTTTTAAATGGCTCAACAGGAAACAATCTACAGCCTCACCCGGATTTTCTTTGCACGGTGCATGTCCTGGGATGTGAGGTGGGATTCTGGCTGGCTGCTCTGTGCCGGGTCCTCCTTTAGTGGAACAGGCAGCTCCGTATTAGCGGACTCTGCCTCTGGCTGTAGGAGCGGTTCCTCGGTCAGGGGTTCCAGCGGACCCTCGTCCTCAGTCCCAGCCTCCACCTCAGGCTCCATGTCCACTTCCTTCAGCCCGTTCTCTGCTCCCTCTTCCCGCTCCTCCAACGCTTTCTCTGTTAACTCCAGAAGCTCCTGATTTAAACAGTGAAAACTTTTACCATGATGTTAGTCAGATAGAAATCCATCTTTCATCTTTTGCTTTTAACCTTATATAACAACTTTCTGTTGGTTACACATTTTTAATAACTGCTGCAGTCAATACCAGCCTTACTTGTATTTGCATGTCATTTATTTCTTTATATTCACATTAAAAACAATTTAGCTCTTCTGGTTTAAGAGGTTTAAATGTCACAAAACAAATCAAAAGAGTTTTCTTACTCCTGCCTTGTTCCCATTGGTGTCTACAGGTGTGTCCATGCGGATGAATTTCGGAGGGCGCCCTGGTCTCCTCCCCGTCCCAAACCTCTTCCTGCCCCTCCCTCTGCCGCGGCCTCTTGATCTGAGAGCAGACACAGATCAGTTGGTGCGACTGTGATGCTCACAGAAAAGGGGGAAAACAAACAAACAAACAAACATGTTTTCACCTTGAAATGGAGCCCAACTTGTCGTCGTGCATGTTAAGATGCTGCTGCAGCTGCTCCGAGCTCACGAAGCGCCTGTTGCACTCGTAGCACGGCCAGTTCCACTCCTGCTCCTGGAGGGCTGGACAAACAAGGCAAGCTGTGCTTTAGGACAGAGAAATGCTGTTTTCTAGGCCAGGCGGCGTCAAGCAAAGTCACCTTTCCTCTCTTCATCTGTAACATCGTGGATCTTCTGATTCACAAAGTCTGCATACGAGGCTGCATACCACACCTGCAAAACAAAGCACCGACCTTAGGAACTTCTCGCTCCTCTCTTCTTCTTTTTCTCCTTTTTTTCCATCCGGCGTTCACCGACCTTCAGCTCCTGTTTGGGCTGGATGTGTTTGATGGTGGTGTAAAAGATTTCAGAGCCGTACTGATAGGCCACCAGGTTCTGCTCCAGGTGATTCTGTGCCGGCCTCACAAACATCATCCAGTTGCAGCTCTCCTCATCAGAAAGGTCCAGCCACACGTCGCTCGCCTTCTCTCCTTCCTTCTCTGCATCCAGCATGCAAAGCTGAAAACCAATTCGTGAATCAATTAAAGGTACAATAATTTCTCTCTCATTAGATACAGATACATCTAAAATATTTTGAATACAGAGGGAAAAAAAAATAGTCATTTATTTCATCAAGAGTAAAACATGTTAAGTAAATTAATTAATTACACCAGAGGCAAACGTGTCACACCCTTTTTTTCCAGAAATAAAAACCTGGGTGTTCATTCACCGAAGCATGAGAAGATGTACCCTTATGGCATTATTGGAGCGGTAATTATTATGCAGATTTATATTTCTCGGAACGAGTGCTGACTTACGCACAGGTGGAGTGCTTCTGAAGTAAATACAGGGTTTATACAGGAATGATTTTTAATGCTCTTTGAATGCTCTTAGAAATAATTTCAATGCCATCAACAAATACCCATGACTCTCATATATACACGGCAAATTCCTTCTTCATCTTTTCCGTCGGCAGGCTGCAATTCCTCAATATCCAGCCACTTTTGTTGAAATTAGCATTTTCTCCATTCTCTAGGCTTTTTTTCTCCGCAACGAGCTTCTTTTCCGAACATACGCCTTTACGATCAACTGGAAGCAGTTCGTGCAAATATATCCGATATATTTGCAAATATATATATTGTTTAATAAATTGTTTTTATAATTTTTTTTCCTAAATAAAGCATCACATTTAATGAATTTTAATGCATTTCCGGCCTTAATTTAAAAAAAAAAATATTTAATGACTTTAAATCATTTTTAATGACGCGCAGAAACCCTGTAATAAGGTTTGTTTAATCTAATGTGATGTGTTCGTGAGTTAAATTTACTACGAGAATATGAAAATGTTGTTGCATGAGGCCAAATGTTTTTATCTGGGTCGTCAAATCTTGTCCATAACCGTGATGCTGCTGTAGCTGACTGACCAGAACCCCACAGAGAATCTATTGACTGTTTTTATGAGGACTGTGTGAGCACAAGTAGCCCAAACTGCTAGTCTGTGGAGTCTGATTTTTCCTATTTATTGATTAAATGTAATACTCTGCTTTTGATTGAATTTTGGAGTTTTAGTTATCAGTAAACCATCAGCATCATATTACCATTGTGTCAGGGACATAAAATAAAATACTATTTGAACCATATATAAACATATTAGACTGAAGATTCTGATCTGATTCGGCGATTGGTGTACATTTACAGACACATTCGGATCTTTTGAGTAAAAAAAACAATACATTTTAGGAGTAAAGATATTTTTTCCCCTTTACTTCATCCACTGGTTCCTGGTCCTCCTTGGTGGAGGAGCAAACATGCCATCCTGCCTCCTACCCCTGTAGCGAAGGAGCATTAACATAACATACTGCTGGTCCTTTAATTTAAATTCCCACCAAAATAAAAAGTATGATTAGATGAAGGTCCATCATTAAAAAAACAAAACAAAACCAAAAAAGAAAAACACATGAACAGACACAACTGATGACCTGAAGAAAAAGAAATGTGAGAGGCAGGCACTAAGAGTAGCTAAAGTTGAGGATGAGCGAAAAGAGTTTCTTTAATAAACAAGCAGCTTCTTCTTCTACTATTAAAGCATTTCCATAAAAGTCGACAGTTCTGTTCATGTTCAGATGATTAAATCTGATTGCCCACTTGGTACAAGTCATGTAAACATGTCAAGGTTGGATTATTTCCTTTAGTGTCATGTAAACAGAGATTTTTCATTTCCAATCAACCATGGTTTAGATCGGATCTGGGAAATAAAACGCATAGAAACTTAGCAACTGATGCTTTTTTAAGGCTCCCCGAGTCTGAATCTAAATCTACCTCCCTGTATATTGCTCACACCCCAGGGAAAGTTACACAATATAAGACTCAAAATGAATTGTTGCTATGGCGACATGGAAACTGTCTTTATTGCTTCTCTTAAGATCGTCTCTGCTGTCTGTTGTTGTCTTTGTTCAGTAAAGCTAAGTTTTCTTGTCTTTCCCGTTCTGAGGAGTAATTATGAAAACCGGGCCTCTGCTTCGTTCTTTCTGAATATCTGGGTTTTTTTCTGATTAATAAATTATGCTAAATGTAAAGAAAAATCAAGTTACTCATTTTATTTTTACCAAACTGAAACTAGCCAGATACTGCAGTCAAACAGGGCAACCAATCCATGATACTTCCACCTCTATGCTTTACAGTCCAGGTGAGGCTCTCTCCCTGATGTATGCTTTCTAGTTCAGTCATTGCTTTCATATAAACAGTAACAGGGCCCTGCTGAGTAAATGTTTTTTTTACCACCATGAAGTTCCCTCTGCCTCTACCTCACAGGAGAAGCCATGTCTTTACAGCCTGCACGAATTGAATGCTCCCTGGCCTGGTCTTTCTTACTTACCTTTAACTGAAAGTAGTGTTCCTGCAGCTCACTCTGTGGAACCAGTGGTCCCTCCACAGGGCCGAACTGTGTGCGTTTAGGGATGCGCCTCTTGGAGAAAACTCCTCCCAGGAAACGGTCGATGTAAAGGATCTGAGGCAGACTGGCCCTGGCTTTGGACAACACGGGCCGGTTGGGAATGGGATGCAGGGGGCCGTGTAGGGGACAGTCTGACGGGTTGGCACTGTTACACTCCTCACACCCTGAGACACAGCAGATAAAAACAAGGAAACATTTTTAACTATAAGTTTTAATAGGTGTATGAAATAGCAGCGGTTTATTCCTGAAAATGATGTCGGCAGAATCATAAAAATAATGAGAAACTTCAGGTGGAAGTGAAGTGGAATTGTGCCGGTGTTCTGTCAGATGAGCAAACCCATGATATATACCATATACCTTTAGATTATCCCTTTAGTTTTGTACGAAAAATTTATTTTAAACTACCCCGACAGGCGTGTATCCCTTTAGTCATGTAAAAAAAAATATTTAATTACTTACTTTTTGGTGTTTCTTGAAGCGTATTACGATCTGACTTTAAATTTTTTTTGTTGTAAATGAGTAAAGGGATACACGCCCGTCGAGGTAGTTTAAAGTCAATTTTTCTTACGAAACTAAAAAGGATAAACACTAATCTGACATCTTGCACATTCGTACTGACTTGGGTATGCTGATCTGACAGAACACTGGCGATGGAGAGCTTTACTCACAGAGGGTGTGGGGGTCAAACGGCTGAGGGTGTCGCAGCTCCCAGTCGTCCATCTCCGAGTCTTCGTCCTCCACTTCGTCCGAGTCGTCTGTGGAGTCCGTGGCTCCAAGCGGGCTGCTGGCCGGCTCTGCCATGTCACCCATATCTGTCAGCGAGTTGGAAAGCTGCTCCTGTGTGGGAAAGTGAGATGGAGACGACCTAAATTTTACATCTTAGACTTTGTTGGAATGCATTTTTAATTTCTTGAGGAACTCGACTTTTTCACAGATAACAATAATTGTTACCTGGGAAACAGGCTCTAGAATGGCCTGAGGAGCATCGGCCACATTACTGAGAACATGCAGGTTGGCAGCGTTCACGTTCTGTCCACCAGGCAGGAGAACTGTCACCTGAAGGGGGAAAACATTTGATCAAATATGAGTTTGTGAACAAAAAAAGAGCAACACAGCAAGTGGGATAAGGCCAAGGAGGACCTACCTGCTGAGTTGTGCCATCCTGCTGGATGTAAGCCACTTGTGGCTGATCAGAAAACACAGTCTGATGAAAAAAATAAGCTTCAAAACTTCAGTTGAAATAAAGAATAAATTCGACAGAGGTAGTTCTGGATGTTATATTTTAGTCTGCTCTGACCTAAGGTTTAACTCTTCTTTGTCAAAGAAAGGAGCCTTATTTTACCTGAGAACCATCTGCAGGGTGAATGTAGACTAAAGTGTGCTCTGCAGACTCCACCGAGGCGTAGGAGTTCCCCTCTGCTGTATAGACCACTTGCTGCTCCGCCCGCTCCGCCTGATCGCCGCTGTACACAATCTGGGCCACAGTGCTGCCTTCGAAATGCACCTGCAACACAAACCCTTTAAAAGCGTCTGCATCCTGTGAAACGCATTAACTTTTGTAGCTAAAAGGTGACCTGAATCACCACATTATTAACCTCTCTGCTTCACCTGCTGCTGGGGGGGTCTGTAACAGTAACAGCTGTAACTACGACTAAGCCTGATTTTCTTGTAATATCCTGAAGTTAAATAAGCTGTCTGACTTTATACCTGTGTTGAATTGTTTGAGTCGCTGTTGACCGCCTGGCTCCACACGGCGGATGGTTCCTGCTTGGTTTCCATGGCTGCAGCCTAACAGGCCCTTCACCATCCACCTTGATCCTCTCCAGGGACGCAGTGGGATGCCTAAAACACCCAAGGTATTTGTCATTCTTACATGAACACATGTTAATCTGGTGGTAATGCTGCCAAAAACCAACTGAATAGATTTGGGATGTTATGAATTCACAATTCCAGCTTTTAAAGCTCCGCCTTGTTAAATAAAACATTATAAAGAAATATATGAATCGGGAGATCGGTTGAAATCATGAGCTTTGCTTGATTTTCTATTGATTCTTTGCCATCACATGGCTCTATTGGGTTAAAAAGGAGATATCACAGAAAAACTCAGTGTTTTGTTGGGTTCATCCTAGTAAGGTAAGCTATGAAAAGCAATGACAGCTGGTAAAAGGAGGTATTAACTAAATTAAATGTTCATTTAAAAGCAAACAGAGTAAAGACATACAAATGATTCTGCTCTACATTCATGGTATCACACATAAATACTATGTCTTAAGTTGGATTTCAACAGAAGTTTCAGTTATTCTGCAGTTTCTTGACATATGACTCTAATGTTGTACAGCAGCTAGGGCTGCAACTAATGATTATTTTGCAAATTGATTAATATGTTGATTATTATTTTTTATTATTATTATTAATAATCAGATAGCAAAATGTTCCTTACAAAAGATTTTTTTTACAAACTTAAACCACATGAAACTTAAACTTTTCCACTTGAGGAATTTTGGATAGAGCATATTAAGGGATGAAAACATTTTTTTAATCTTAAATGAAAAATGTTTCTATATATATATTTTTTTTTTTACAATTCTGTAATAAGTGGGTTCCTCTGTAAGCTAAAGGAATTGTTTACAGTCTCTATACTCCAGTTAACGTTTAATCGATTACTAAATCAGCTGAAAATTATTTCAATTATCGATTAATCAGGATTAATCCGATTATGGTAATTGTTTCAGCCCTAGCTGCAGCCGTACAAAAAAACTTTAAAAAGTAAAATAAAATTCAACATCTTTAAGAAGGGGACATTTCCTAAAAACAAACAAAAATGTAAAACAAAAAAAGGTTCAAGGAAATTGAAATACATGTTCATTGTAAAAATGAACATCAAACTTTTTCTAAAGATGTATCTTATCTTCTTTCAATATTTTACAGCAAAACTAATAAATCTGCAGTATTTCCATGTGCTTTATGTGTCAAACTACCACAAAATCTTTAGCTATTTTTGATTTTTTTCTATGTATATATATATATATATATATATATATATATATATATATATAGTTCAACAAAAATTTGAATTACTTTAATAGAATCTGTCTGACAACATGAAGTAGGCTGAAAGAACTCATAAAGGAAGACATCATCACAGTCAATAAGATCTGTTTATCCAAAAATGGTGACGATAATATCATGATTTGTTACTGATTTCCTGCTCCAGAACCAGGGCAACTTGTCATAATTTATGGAACAAAAAGTTTCGTTCTGTACCAAAAACAGGGTCCAGACCTTTAACTCAGCCACATCCATGTTATGAAACAGTTTAATATTACAAAGCACATCTCTAGGGGAATCGCTGAACAATTTAACATGTGAAAGTTTTGTAATGGCCTAGTCAAAGTCCAGGCTTATATTCAACTGAGATGATGTGGATGAGTTTAACCTTGTCAATTAAGCTTTAAATATACGTTTTTGATTAGGCCAAGGCTCTGGTTACTATGGTGAAAGGCCTTTTTATATAAATCAGTCAGATTAATTACAAAATGTAATTTTTTAAATACTAAGGTAAAGAATCAAGCATGAAAAAAAAACTAACAGGGAATTACTCAACTTTTTCTAACTACTTTCTTATGCCATCTGTATTTCATATAAAGGTCTATCTGTGTACCGTTCTGAATGGAATAAGATACCTATTGTATTTATTATCTAATGGGGTCCAATGACAGGTTGTGATCGCCCATATAAGCCGGTGTGTTCCTGCGTGGACAGAGCGGACACATTAGCCTCTCAGCGGGGGAACGTTTGGCAGAAAAAGGCCGGTTTGATCAGCAGGCCGCCCAGGAAAAAGGCATCTTAAAACAGACCGGAATTCTACTGAAAAATCACATATTATCGGATCTTGCCAACAAACGCAGTTGGTATAATCAATAAAATGTTAATTTCCCCCCCTATTTTAACCCCGCAGGTTGTCGGTCCCAACCGGACCATACCACAGAAAGCAGCGCTGTGGGAACCCGGGCAGTTACTGCGCAGCGACATCCCCAATACAGCCGTGTAGCCCCGAAGTAAGGCCGCACAGTCCGACTAAGTCAACTTATCACATCGCAGAAAACTGCATTTATTATCCACTTACAAACGAATGTCATTTTTAATCCAATAAGGACCAAAATATTTGGCTAAACCCACCCGTCCCCCATTTCTAGTTGCGCCCAGCCCTTGGAGTCTGCCGTTGAACAAGGAAGAACAGGCTCCATTTTGGGAGGGACTAACAACAACAGCTACATCCAAAGAGACCTACACAAAATAAATAGATTATTCGCCGCTGGATATGCGCAAAAACAACCCGATATTTTAATTTGGAAAAACATAAACATCTTCGTACAAACGAGCTACGAACATGATCTCAATTTAATCGTCTGAAATCTTACATTTTGTGGAAAACGCACAAGTTGTTCTTACCTCAGAATGGTAGCTGCAGAGATGGCTGCATTTCATATATTAACATAATCTGCTTAGCAACACGCCAGAGCGCGGCCTCTGATTGGTGGTTGTAAACTTTGGCGCAAAGGGACTATTACCTGTTTTAAATCGATATTTCATCAATCATGCTGATAAATGAATTGCTTTCGGTACATTTTCTCTCTAACTAAAGACAATGTTGAGATATATGAATACAGAGGGACATAGTTTTTAAATTTCTGTATGCTAAAGCACAGCCAATCAGAAAATTGAAATACTCAAATTGTCCAATGAAGTGTTTAAGCGAAGTTTGGCAGCATTTTCATTCCTAAATTTAATCTAGATATAAATATAATGATTGGATCTAATTGATCCAACTTGTCTCTTTTTCTAACAATATATTATAATAAAATATATTTTAATATAATTTAGTATGTTGTATTAAATTATATTATATCATGTTTAATTATATTATATTGAGACATAAAGAATTAGGATTTCTTTTGAGGCTACCTTTTACCTTTAACTCTCAGATGTTCAGGATGAAAGACCAAAACTGGTTTTGTTTTTATGTTGTTGTTGTTTTACCCCTTAAAAGTCATATTTACCAACAATTATTGCATTTCCCTGGAGCTCTTTTGCAAATGCATTCGCAGAGACAGTCTATATCAGTAGCAACAATGCTCATATTAAATTTACTCCATATACAGTTGGGCTTTAAAGTTTACATTCCATTCCATTAAAAACAGAATAAAAAAAATCAGCTGTAACAAATAAAAATGATTAAAAAAATGAAAAATGTTTTAAAAAAGTATATATATATATTTAGTTCTGTATATTTCTCAAACGGTCTGGGTAAAACATCGTATAAGGAATTTTATAACACATTGTCTCAAGGTAACCACTAAAGGGAGCCAAACACTCACATAAAGAACATCAACAAATACGAACCTTAGAGGGGTTTGGGTTAATCAAGAATAAAGGAACTCATAATTAAACCTATATCACAGAATATTAACCAATTCTATCAAGCAATTTCCCCTTCACTCTTTCTTTTAAGCTTGTTTTAAAATAGCTGAGGTTTACCTGAGGTGCAATCAGATCATTTGTTGGAAGCTTAAACTACCAGAATGCTTCTAGATAAATAAGAAGCTGAGTAACTAAATAAGCTGAGCCACATAAATAAACTGTAGAAGTCCTCTTTGGACAAATAAGCTAAGTAAGAATATCAAGCTCATTAGAAGGTGATCATAAGGATCTTGGTGGAGCAGCCTCAGGAAATTGGTTTGAAATTTATGATATAAAAGCCGCAAGAGTTTCTGAAGCCGTCAGGTTGCTTCAGGGGAGAAGATTCTTCCATGTGTATTGATCTGCTTCAACCGTGGACAAAGATGAATGTCCGACGAACATCAGGGAGAGCTCCTCATGTGGCCGTTCCACCCCTGCAATGAAGCACATGAATGAAAGGCAGCATCATACTGAGAATGTACTGATCTAAGGAGCAACAGACACAGTAGAGAAGTTCACACAATCGGCAGGAATGTTTTGCACTTTAGAGACATATTGCCACGCGAAAAGTGTTTTTTCATTTACAAAAGAATTAACTAAGCAGCTCCTCTGTAAAGTTATCTTTCAGGAACATGCTTTTATTATTTTATTTTAGTATATTTATATCTAAGAACTAAAAAAAATGTAGACAAAACTCAGTTCATTTTTACACATTTGCTGACCTATGTTTTGAAAATCAAATGTCAACCTCTAATAAAAATGAGGTTTATGAATTTTAATGACTGCGATGGATGGATGGATGGATGGATGGATGGATGGATGGATGGATGGATGGATGGATGGATGGATGGATGGATGGATGGATGGATGGATGGATCCTCTAAGAGAAAATCAGAATAAGAAAACACTAATTAAAATCATGTTTTTTAATTATTTGTTTTTAATTCAATTAAATTTGAATTCAGTTTATTTATATAGCGCCAATTAACAACCCATCTTATCTCAAGGCACTTTAAAGTTCACCAGATCATACAGTCAAAGTGATTCAAACTTTTCTATCCAAGGAAAAGCAGCTGATTGCATCGACTCATTGTCTTGAGAGCAATCCCTCACACTAAGCATGCTTATAGCAACAGTTGAGAGAAAAACTCCCTTTTAACAGGAAGAAACCTCCAGCAGAACCAGGCTCAGTGTGAGCGGCCATCTGCCGAGGCCGGCTGGGGTTCAAGGAGACAGAAGCAGAAATACAAAAGGCAACTGTCAACCAGCCCCACAGGCGGCCGCATCCAGGAAACACACAACCAGACCGACGAGCTCCGAGCCAGTTCACATGTCAGAGGATGAAGAGAGCACCAGTGGTTGATAAAGTACTCAACAGTAGTACTTGAGTAAAAATATTACTTCTCATAGTCAAATCTTACTCAACTACAAGTAAAAGTTACTCAGTCAAATGTCTACTCAAATTAAAGTATCGAAGTACTCACTTTTGAAAATACTTTAGTATTCAAAATAGTTTATTTAAAAGTACTTAAGTATTCAAAATGATTAATTACATGTTCTAATATCAGTACGTTTCTTTGTAATTTACAGAGTAGTTCTACCACCTGGTATATTGCAGAACAAACAAACCAATAAGTAAACTTGAGTGTCTTAATTCTCCTCACACTTTCACTGTGGAACTGAGGGATATGGTTGAATCTATTATCAGTGAAACAGCACTATGCTGAAAAACAGGCCAAGCTCCAAAGTCTATAAACAAAGGCGTTGATGGCAACAGCCCAGCTGATATTTTTCTCCAGGATGGAGTCACAGCAAAATAGGAACAGACCAGATGAAGCTACTATGAGAAGAAAGAAGAGAGAGCATAACGATAGATATTGAACTAACAAAGTTTGCAGAATGGGAGAATAGAGATAGAATTAAGCAGAACGGTAAAACACGGTCCCTATGAGCCACTCTAACTATAAGATTTATCAAAAAGGAAAGTTTTAAGCCTACCCTTATAAGTATTTGATTTTGCTGCTTTTGAATGAAGATAATCACTGATGTATCTGTAAGAAAAACCCCGTCAATTAATCTATATTTTTCTGGATGGATTGATGGATGAATAAAACTTAAATTGTTTCCATAACAGGGAGGCATAATTTATTGCTGTTGGCATCTGAATCGGCTGTTATTCATCCTTTTTTTTTTTTAAATATACATTAATGTTTAACTACAGAGCCGTAGCCAAAAAATCCAGTCAATAACCAATGTACATTGAGGGGTGGCCGAACAGGAACAACCACAACATCCATGTTTTCTAAAAAAAAGACTTACTATACTTTCCTACAGCCTTTGCTCACAAATAGATGCAGATATTTAAGCATCCAAAGTTCTTTCAGGTTTGAGATCTGGGGCAAATATCTTTTACATTGTCGTTACCTATGTCATAATTGGTTTTATTGATCTGACCCACATGCAGAGAACCACTCAGAGGCCAAAGCCAAAGTTTAACAGGTTTATTGAATGTAGAAAAACACTGAAGAAGAAGCTGGAACTCAGCGGACTGGTGAACCGGAACCGGAAAGTGTTGGGAGGGCTCTTTGTTAATCCTTGAATCCAGCTGGTGGGGGGTTAATCCAGAGAAGAGAGAACACGTTGGAGAGCAGACAGGCAGACACACGTTGGACCCAGAGGAGTAAAGGAGCGTACTGTCGCTTGGTGTTCCAGATGAGGACTTGAACGGATCATGTGGAGATTTTCCCCGGCTCAGTGTGAACTCAGTAAATCCTTCCAGGGGGAGAAGGTCCAGGCTATCCAGTTGCACAGGAAGGCTTCCCAAAACTAGCAAACACTCTGGCCTCGAGATAGTGACAGCCCGCTGCTCAAGTACTCCTCCGGTAATGACCCAACGAGCCGCAGGTGTGCAGGGAGGCCCAACGAGGACAGGGCAACCACCTGGTGGTGGAGAGAGGAAAACACAAAAACAACCCACACAAACTAGAATCCTAACAACCTACTTTTATCAATAGTCATTCTGCAAAAAAAAATTATATTTACATGTACTAATATCCACATTTAATTAATGTTTAAGTTATTATTAAAGTAGCTATTTATCTCTGATTTCACTGAAGACTCCTAGATGACTTGCGGAGACATAATTTTATCTTTACCCTGCAAATAATTCAAAGTTTAGTTTTGAGAAAAGCATAGGAAAGGATTCAAAAAATGAATTTTTGAGGGTATTTTTGGAAAATACAAACCCTATTGAAGGCATTTGTGTCCATCAGCCGCCACCCTTAGAGTGTCCCCACCAACTTTCATTACAAAGTTATACCCATGTCTGTGTGTGACCACTGGCGGTGTTGTGGCCCAGCTTTGATGACACAAAAAAGTGGAAATCCACAAAGGCCAGAGATGCACCATGGACTAATTTTACGCAGGCAAAAGAAAAAATGTTCCAGGTAAACTCCTTTAGTTTTCTCAGTTTATTTTTCCCCAGGCAAGCAAACAAAAAAGACAAACATTTCCTTCATGTTTCTCTTGCACTGGTAAAAAAAACACCATAAGCCCACCCAGATGCATGCGGGTCCTACCATTGACTGCCTATTTATAAAAAAAAATTCACCTAAATTAATCATAACTAACCAAAAACAAAGGAACATGACCAAATAACCAAAAAAACATAATCTCATAACAGATATCAAACAACAAAGTAAAATAAACTTAGTTAGATTATGCACAAAAACAAAAAACATTTTTAATTATTAACAAAAAATAATTGGCTCCTACAGGCGGTTCTAGACCAAATGTACCAGGGGGTCGGTGTTTTTCCATAGTGGCACAGAAAAGCATGAAATTCAAATATATCAATATAACATTATGAAGTGAAATTTCTATTCAATTATTACAAATTAAAAAAAATGTCTTATTAGATCAATATACATTCATAATTTAGAATTTTTACATATTTTTGACTTAATTTAAGCAAAATTTACAATTTTCTATATAAATATATAAATCTGAATTAGAACAAAAAAAAACACCCGATAAATTCAGCTTTTTAAAAAAAAGTATTATGTCTTCAGTACAGGGGCCATAATAGGGGCCAGGAAATGATCTACGGGGGCACTGGCCCCTGTTGGCCCCTGTCTAGAACCGCCCATGGGTGTGAGAGAGCAAAGTAGCCTAATAAAGAAATGCCAAACACAATGGGATTCAATGGTCAACGAGAGAAACTGGAAAACCTTTACTAATAAAATGTTAGTTATAGCCCCATAGTAGCCGCCTGGTGGCGCTGTTCCCTCTTCCTGTGGCCCAGCTCAGATGAGGGGGGTGTAAATGAGGGAGGAGGCAGCAAAGGCAGATTTGTCCACATTTCCACAGCAGTCTGACACAGAGGCGCTTCCCAGTCGAGCTCAGTGAACAAAACCAATCAGGGAATCTCTTATTTTAGCCTCTTTGATTTGGAAAGAACCCTCCTTAAATACTCCCACTACCAGTCTTTTTGTTTTTCTTCTTTTTTTCCTGCTCTCCCTTCCTGCGGACGCCTGGGCGCACAAACAGCTGAGGGGATATAAGTAGTTTCCAGCAGAGGATCAGGAGCGCCTGGAAGATGGGTTCAGTCCCACTCATATCTGCCCTCCTCCTGGGGGTCGTGGTTCCTTCCCTGGCCGGGTACATAGAGGTAAATCTTTCTGTTTATTACTCTGATTTAAAGCCAAACCATGCCTGTGGAGGGAGCCATAAGAAGCAATCATGTCGGTCTGTTTATTTGCGTCTTTGCGCATTACCTCTCCTTATGTGAACTGTATTGATCGGGCTTTATGCCAACAAGTAGCGGGGATGATCGCCTCCGTTTATTTTCCTTTTTTTTCTTTTCATGTCAAATATAAGATTATAAAATGATACAAGGAGGGTTTAATTATTAATCAGCTGGTATCCAGGTCATTCTCCGCCTCATTCCTGAGCTGTGATTGCAGTTTTGTCAGTGGACAATGTGCGGCCGGGGTGTCCTGTAGTAGGAGGTTGAATAACAGCAGAGTTTTTGCTGCAGAGATCAAATGAAAGACGCACAGAGGGGCCTACAGGGGACACAATGGCTTCTGCAGTGGATCATAGGGAGAGGAAATCATTTAGGTCCAAAATGTGGCTTTCCTGGTCAATAGGGCAGTCTCCTTCTCTCCTATAATACATTTACGGATGGTTGCAGCTTAGTTATTGACTTGCTATCCATTGAAAGTGCAATTCAATTCAATTTATTCATAAAGCACCAGTTCAGAGTGAATGACATCTCAGCACAGATGGTCAGATCAATCCACTACAGTATAAACAGAGGCAGTCATTTATTTAATTTCACTGCTAGTTTCTGTATGATGAAGCCATATTTAGTTTATAATACCAAATTGGTATAATAATTGGAGGAACCTCAGACAATTGCTTCCTTAATTACAGAAATCCCACATCCTGAGCAAGCACTTGAAGACAGTGGGAAGGCAAACATGCTTCTAATGGGAGTAAAACCTGCAGTTGGAGGCCCTCTGCAGGCGGCAATGATTCATTACAAAACATTATAAGGTTTTCATTATGTTCCTCATGCACATGGTCACAGTAGGAATTCACACCACTTGTTGTTCTTTTAAATTCAACACCAATATGTGCCTCTCCCTCCCCCTGAAAAAGGCACCAGCAGTATGTCAATACAAATGTTTGCCAGTGTTTTCCCATAGAGGAAGGTTCAGATTTCCTGTGTCCATGGAAAGAGCAGTGTTTTCCAAATGTTACACTCTGGAATCCATTCTCAGGCCTTTGTGGTGTTTGCAAACAGTAGAAACGCAAAATAACTTTTTTGTTTTCACCAAAACAAAAAAAGCGGCCTGTAGTCGGGGCCTAAACAGTCGCTCACTCCGCTAAAACCAACAATATATAGAAGAGCAACAATCTATCACATCCTTATCATAGATGGTGCAATTCTTTTTAGAGTTTGCTTTTTGCAGCCATATTGGATTGAAATGATCACAGCACCACTTTTTTTACACTACAGACAAGGAAACAAGGATTTAAACCTCAATACAAGGAGTCCATCCAATCCTGTAAATTAGGAGGGACATTTAGGCCAGAGCAGAAGTGCGTCAGTGGTCACCATGATAAACTAAATAGTGCTGCTAATGAGGAAAGAGGTAGGAAAAGGAAGCAGGAAGCTTCTTATCGATAGTTCATCGATAGTTCAGTGACACATGCTAATGTAAAAACCTTCACATGTTTTGGGTTTAACTAAAGAGAGCTACATTTGTGTAGCCTGAGTTGTTTTTTTTTTAGTTCTTTTTTGAAGTCTCAATTTGAAGTCCAGATGGCTGAAGGGTGTCCAGATACAGTTCCTTTCCTAGACACAATGATGATCATATTGTTACCCCATAAATGGTGAAGGAACAGGAGCTAAGGGCTACAGTTTGCAGTGTTCAGATTAAGGGACAGAGAGGCTATGGTGATGTGAGTCAAACATTTCTGAAGAGCAGAAATAAAATGTTATGTGTCTAAGATACTATCTGTTGAATACATGAACAGAGAAGAGTGTCATAAACTCTATAGAAGTGAGAAAGGAGGAAAAAAAAGCCTCTGATTACTTTAGACAGTCAGAGACTTTGACTCTTAGGATAAGCTTTTTTTTCATGGTTCGGGATACAATAAAAGATTTCCCAACTCTTAGCTAAACAATATCATGTAAAATCTAAATTAACACTGAATCGAAATGTGTACTAATCTAAAAAACATAATGGATAAAATAGCAGTTGATTCAGTTTGAGTAAAGTGGGCGTTCTTTTCTCATATGTTTTGTCATGTTATTATAGTTTTTGCTAAATTACAGTTCTCTGCACCCTGAGGGGTTTTGACAGAAGTCCTAAAGCAGTGAGAGAGGCATGGTGGTAAAAGACGACAGAACTCACTACATTTTTCACATCCAATTTTTAATCAGATTTTGATGTATACATTGAATATGTGGAGTTTAAAAAGAGTAGTTTATATATAGATGTCTCTGAATGTGAAATCACACACCCAAGGTTTCCTGTTTTGCTGTAAAACCATAAAGTTAATCAAAGGATTTTAATAACAGTTGTGTGAAAACCATAAAAGGTATGAAAATTCTAATCCAGTTGATAAAAGACCACCGCTCAGTGACCCGTTTAAACATTTAAAGGTGCTGCTGCTGTGAAAGAAGTCTGAGCTACGGGGCTACAAAGATGGCCGGGTTTTCTCGCTGCTCTCGCCACAACCCCATTAAAATAAAGGGGAAATGTTTCTTGCCAATGTTGTAAAAATTTCACAATCTGATCTCAACGAGTCATTTCACCATCTATCCAGTAGAGCTGTGTGTTTTAAAGTAAATTATGTTCTTTTTTAGTTTTTTTTTTTTTTTAATTATCAGAGATTAGCAGAGATTGTGACTCAGTGAAGCACTACTAAAATATTAGATTGAAAAGGAAAAAAATAGGGTGTTTTTAATGTTTAGTTATACTAATATAAAGCTTGTAAGCAGAAGCTTTTTTTTGTAATGATCACAAAACAAAGCACTTCAATCCCCTACTTCCCCTTCTGTGGAGTAGGGGATTGACTCCCCTATCTCTGCTCAAATGTGACAAACACTTTCAACAAGATGCCTCCTCCCGGCCCTGGCGGGTGTTTATCAAGAAATGGTTCCCCTTTCTCATTTTTGGAGCAACAACAAAAAAGGTTAACGGCTCAGCCATTTTGAAGCTGTGGAAACATGGATCGTGTGTGGAGGCAGCAGCGGGGTGGGGAGCGATGCTCGTTATTATGTCCACAATAAAATCTGCTTTGCTGCACTCTGAATAAGGCCAGTCTTTCCTGTGCCGCAAACATATGGATCTTCTTGCAGATTCTCTATAATAATTCATTCTTTCAATTCCACAATCTTTATCTTTTTTTTTTCTTTTTTTTTTGCATGTTGACTGTGTGATGCATCCTGGCAATATGTGTGGTTCAATCATTGAATAATGTTCGAAATCCTGGCCTTTTTCTTAGTTATTTCTTGCAGAGAATATGCATATTTCATAATATTTTATCCCTTAAAGTCAGGGTTGGAGACAGGAGCTAAAACACGATTTTTAAGGGCTTATTGTCACTTGATTGGATCAATTGATAAATTTAATCTAGCTCAAAATTAAGTTCAGACCTGATAGGAACTGGAGATGTTCATGTTGAGGCAGGACAGCTGAAAAGCGGCTTCCAACATGTGTTACCTGCTGTTTGTCAGTGAATCGGCCTGCAGAGTTACATATTGCTGCTCCGTCAGGCTTCGTTGCACTCCAGCACCTTTAGCTGAGGGTTATAGGCTGCTGGGAGTTGCTTACTTCTCCTTTGTCTCTCCTGGTTCCTGCTTTCCAATCGTTTTGAGATTAAGCCAGCTTTTTCAGCTGCATAAACAGTTGTGTTTTGGCTGCTACCTAAGAGGAGGGGCCTAAATCTGAGCTTTTGTTTTCTCATCTGGAGTTTTAACCCTCATCTATGTGAGCATCTGTGTCGCAGATCTCTTGTTATCTAATGCCCAAAGAATATGCGTTAAAAAGCAGGTTTTAAGATCATTCCATGTGGTGGTATGAAATCCAAAGCGAACAGCTGGAGCTCCTCTGGAGTTGATATGCTGTTCAGGGTGCAGGCTAGTGTCAACTATGTGGTTCACCCAGAGAGTTGCATCATTCTGACTTATTTGCTGATGCGGCTCCCTTTGGGTTGATGATCACACTATCTAAAATGCAGACTCTGTGCATTACTGTCAGCTGATTTAACCTGCCAAGGATTATCTCCAACATTACAACCCGTTACACAACATGACATCACATTTTTTCTGAATATTAAAAATAACCATCTAAGTTAATCAGGTTATATTAACATAGTGCAATCTGCAACCACAGTTCAAACCATTAGATGCATTGTATTTATTATAGGTATGATTCAATATTGGCATGCTGCTCGTATCACAGCAATCCAAGGTTTAAAAAAGTCGGATCCACCAACCAATCAAGAACAAAATGTCACTACTATTAATCTGAGGCATTATAACTAAGAAATCCCATTGTAAATCATTGTAGAACTGAAATAACCTATATATATATATATATATATATATATATATATATATATATA
>NW_015150759.1:646718-668505 GCF_000732505.1 Cyprinodon variegatus
TATATATATATATATATATATAGATATATATATATATATATATAGATATATAGATAGATAGATAGAGATATATATATATATATATATATATATATATATATAGATAGATAGATATATATATAGATATATATAGATATACCGGTGTGTGTATATATATATATAGATTTTTTTTTTGTCTATTGTATTTTGGTTTTAATAACATCTTATAAAAGTTAGGAACTTAAATTCATGTGTGGGATAATCATCATATATTCATTAATATCCCAGTTGAATGAAAGTGAATACCATGTTTTCCGGACTATAGACGGCTACTTTTTTTCCCACATTTTGAAACATGCACATGGATGAAAATTTGATTTCAGAAGTGAAGTATTTTTTTAATATAACTAACTTCAGGGTATTTGACCATCTGATCACAGACCTGAATTAGTGGCGCATCATATGTTTGTAAATTGAGCTTCTTAAGTCTGATTTAAACTCAAAAAGCAGGCCGACTGCCTGTGTGTCGCAGTGGATGCAAATGTGACTCCGCTCCCTCCGCAGACACTCTGCTGCACCTCTCCAAAATTGTAGGTGACCGCAGACAGTGCTGCAGACAGGAGGCCTCTGATTGGTCACATCTACATCCGCTCTACGCTATGCATATTTCTTCCTCACCGCCGCGGCCATATCTAGACCCAGAGCTTGGTCATAATTGTCCCTCCTGCATTGTGGTGTGGAATAACATAGCACAGACCCGGCTTCAATATGGGGCATAAATCAAAAATATCTGCGAAAAGCTCACTGCGACACACTGCTGCAGGAGTATAACCAGACCTTTAGGAGTGAGAACAGTGACAGCCAATCACACAAGAAATAAACGGTGGGCCAATCTGGAGCTTGTGGACAGTCTAAAGTTAGGAACGAGGCCTTCAGCTTGAGCTGCGGTTTTCTGCTTGGTCCTAGTGCTCGACGAAAGTCTTTGACTGAATCGTAACATTATGTTTTGGACAGTAAAAAGTATGGGGAACAATCGGACGTTTGGAAAATTGCAGGGGACATGTCCCCCCCCCGTCCCACCAAATAATGACGTCCATGACCATGTGGCTCATGTTATGTGAAGGTGTGGCTTTTCTTCAACCGCCAGATCAAAGAAGAGTGGCATGTCAGAGAACAAATTTCCCAAATAAACATATTTAAAAATGTATTTGCCGCATTAAAGCTGTTAACCAATGAAGAGACTGGGCACAACTCCAGCAGAGCTGAAATAAAGAGGAGACAAAGCCCCATTTTTCATTAAAAGTTCTTACTGCTGCGAGCCAACAAGCTAACGAGAGTTAGCATTCTTCTTCGTCTCTACTCATAGGGCCACATGTAGAGCTCCCCCTACAGGTTTGGTGGTGGACAATTCAGACTGCCCAGGAACATTGTTGGTTCTAATTATAGCCTCGGCCTGTATACGAGTCCGGCCATTATTTACCTCCGCCCACAGCGAGACAGGTCATTGTTAGAGACCCGGCCACTAATGGAATACATGCCAATATTAGAGGATTTACTGTATGTACGTTTGCAGTTATATAGCACCAATTCAAAAAAAGAAATTTGTTGGTGAAGCTTGTCGTAGGAGCGCTCTAGAGGCCGGAAATACAGTACATTTATAAAAATCATGTTTTTCAGGTGTACCTTTCGTTTGTGCAGAACAAAGGTTTCTCGGACATTTTTCAAAGCTGAAATGCTCACCTTAAAAATAGTTAGTCCGAACGCAAAGACCAACCTAGTATAGCAGGGAGAGTTGTCATATGCAATTAGAAAGTTGTGGGTTTTGATTCTAGCTTCCCCCCTTGTTACATGTTGCTGGTCTCCAGGAAAAGGTGCTTATGTGCATATTAATGGCCAAGTGCTTTCAGTAGAAATACTATGTAAAGTTTTTGGTCCTTTGAGGATGATGTAAATCTGACCTTTTGGTAAAGTACAGCAGCGTGTTGGTTGAGTGATTTCAGACTGATTTTAATCTGCCTGCAGCTGTGGAGGAATAGGAACGGATAATACTATACTGGATGATAGAAAACATGTGGATGATGATGACTCTTCTAGAAAAAAAGGGATCCTGAGATTAAAGTAATTACTTGTCTGACCTCCATGATTAAAATTTTGATTTAAGTTAAAGGTGTTAACATGTGCTCCGCAAGCACAGAATCAGCCTCCCTGCCTCTTAAATTAGTAGATTAGAGCCTAAAACCTTGCTTCCAGTCATTGGGATGTCCTTTGAATCCTCTTAGCAACAAGAAATGCAGGCTGCTTATGCATCTGCCAGGAGAAAGCTACTAATCCCAGTTCCCTGTTCTACAGATGCACCCAGCTCATTCCTTCATTTCCTAACCCCGCAGAGATACAAATTCAAAGTTGGTCTGAAGGCAGTGACTCCCCTATAACATTAGGAAGGAATATCTCATTTTAATCTGAGCCCTTAATCTAGGTGCTTTAATTTAATAAGAAAAGCTGTCTCCTCTCTGTCAGTTCCTACGTTGTTTGCTAAGATGTCTTTGGCTCGTGCTTGTCTCCTGGAGCGCATCCATCGACCTGCACGCTTTCGTCTCATCCCGAGGATTTAAATTGAGAGGCCTCATCAGGCCAGCCTTGTTCTCACGATGCAGGTCTTTGTCTCCCTGGCTCCGTGTGAGCTCTAATTATCCCGAAGGAGGAGAGTTGTCGCACTTGTTTATCTGTGGCTGGAAGAGTGTGTTGGTTGTGTGCCTGCGTTGGTGGATGTTTTGCGAATCCACTCGCAGCTCATGACATATTTAGTTGGGGGGGGGATTCTTCTTCTAGATCAGAGATGCTTAGCAGTGGGGAGTTGGGAAGCAGTGAGTGGGTTCAAATCAACACACCCATGACTGCACATCACTTTAGCTGCGTTCTGCTAGTTGAAGCACAGTTCCTTTGCTGTCTCCAGTTACCTCTACAGTCCTACATTTCAAATTCTGGATTAATTATGGAAAAAGAAAATAAGAATATGAAAAATATTTGTTCTTTTAGACTAAACTGCTCATTTTATTCCCAGTAGGTTTCTGTGCCTCGTGTCTGTGTCCTTCTTTTCTCCCTGATGTCTTTCCATTTTTCTTTCCTTTTTTGTTCCCTCTCTTTCATTAATTATTTTAATTTCTTCCCTGTGTCGTATCTCAATCCGCGTTCGTCCCTTCTGGCACTTTCCTTTCTTTTTGTGTTTTCCTTTATGGATTGCTTTAGTCGTTGCTCTCAGTCTGAATCCTGTACCCCCTCATGTGTTTTATGTCCATTGCCCCTCTCTTTATATATCTCACTTGTGTCCTATCACCCTTCATTGTCTCCTACCTTTCTTCCTTATTGTTTCCTTCCTTCCTTAACTAAAGTTTCTTGTGTTTTAAGTATTTAATCCCCACCTGCTGTATAATATCTGATATAATAATATAATATCTTTATACTGAGCTTGGTGTAGGAACCCTGTCTTAGTGTTGAAATATTGTTTTATCACCCTGGTTAAGGCAATCTAAGCTAATATCTTTTATATCAAACACTAAACCCTTATCCAGGCTTTTATTGAGTCAGGCTTGAACTATTGCAAAAGTCTTTGTACTTTTTTAGACTAGCCATGTCTGGTTCACATTCAGGCTGCGTGCAGAACCGGGAGCTAACAAGGAGAACCACATCCCTCCAGTTCTTACCTCATGGTACTGACTGTGCTGTTAATTCTTAAAATGCAGATTGGGATTATGGATTATAGTTTTAACATGCTCCCCCAAATGGAACGTGCTGGAGCTTCTCTTCACACTTTCTACTGACCCTTTAGAAAACATGTAAACATGTAAACACCTAGTTTCTGTGAAGCACTTTGTTGGGTTCAAAAGTAAGTCTGACTCGCTGCGGCCTTAACATTTCCAAACACAAGTTGTCCAGATGATGTGTCCCAAAAAATACACAGAGACGTTATTGCATTTAAAAGCGTTTTAGTGAGTAGATAGAATAAAGGGGTGCCAAATATAAGGGCGACAGAGGTCAAAAAACTATTTGGCTCCACTCTGTGAGATACACAACACGAAACTCCCATCATGCATCATCTTTAAAAAGTGACACGTATGCATCCTTAAACCAAAGAAGTTATGAAAATGATAACAAAATAACCACAATAGATAAATATACAAATTCCCCAAATTGATATGAATTACCAATAGTATTTAGTAATTTCAAGAAAAGTAAATTTAGCAAGAAAAACAAAACACATACCAACAAAATCGCAAATTATAAATTCAGGCTCCTACGCACTTAATATATATTTTTTTAATCTGTTAAAGATGCTATATAACAGCTTCTAGTATAAAATCTGCCCAGCCATGAATAGAGCCACAGCTGAATCCTCTCAGTACAAACCCAGACCAGGCTGATGTCTTTTGTCACTTCATATGCTGAAGAATGCATCGCCTGCAGTGCAAACACTTTTCTGTATTGTGCTTCAGGCTGCTCCCTTCCTGCGATGGCCCTTTAGGTAACTCTATACTACGGCGCGTTCAGGAGACGTCTGCATCGTCTTTCATATCTATCATAGAGGCTCTGCCATTTCAGACGCCATTTTTAATGTGTTTTCTGTTTGTTGGTGGAGGTGGGTTAAACCCTGTCAACCCTGCTTTGGCTATGCTTATGTGTTTGAGAGCCCCCATGGCTCTTTGAGTCACTCTCACTCCTTCAGATTTTCTTCCTATGAATAAAATATCTGCTCTGCTGTCTGTTGGTAATGGTGCGCTTGTATCGCTGCCTGCAGCGCCGCCTTTCTCATCCACAGGGGACCCCCATTCGTCCATGTGTGCGTGGAGGCCTTCATCCCCACCTGGTCTTATCCAGGTGTGCAGCTCTGGTGACAGGGGTTTAGTGACTCACACTCCTGCACTGAGAAGCCCTTTGCTCTGCTTTGTACGATGTAGATTAAGAAAGATGAGGTTTATTCATGTGGTTTGCAGAACATCTATGAAAATAAATCACTCAGCTTCTCTTTAATGTTTTTTGTTATTAGTAGATTTTTTTCTGGCCATATTATCTAGCATTTGATCTGCTATGAGTGTAAAGCCATAGAGAGAGATAGCACAACTTTTTAAAGCTTGGAAGCTATTTAGAAAAAAAAAAGCTATAAAGTAGGAGAAATTGTATTGACGGCACACCTGTAAAAGCTGGTGTTTTATCATTATTTTGATCTGAGCTGTATTGCTGTCTGTTAATCCGGCCTTGAGTAGAAAAGACATCAGCAATGACCTTGAGTAGCAACCATCTGGTAAGGTTCAGAGGGCTGTTTCCACACAGGTTGTTGTCCATCTTGTTAAGCGGAAATTATTCAAGACTAACACACATTTCAAATGGTTGCCAGTCTTCCCTTGTAGTAAAACCTTGTGTCAAACCTTGTGTCAGGTGGTGACGTTTGAGACTCCCAGAAGTTCTACTGTATTACACATTTTAAAGGCTTTATTTAGCTTGTGACGTGTTATAGTTTGTGGGGGGCAAAAAAACCGAGGAAACAGATCAAATCTGAAGTGTTTGGATATTTTTTCATACAAAGGTGTCATCATGACCAAGCCTATGGACACACTGCAGGTAAATGCGACCCAAATAAGAACTTTTTCCCCCATATGACTCAAAACCCGACTTTTTCATGCCACTTTGATCAGCTCAGTTCCAATCTTCTTACCCCCCCAAAAATCCAATTTTAATCCATTTCCATTTGCGGTATCAAACCAGATTCGTATCCAAAAGTTTTCAAAGTGTCTACAGTCATTTTACCGCCCATTTACATCATTTCTAGGGCTCTAACTACAGATCCACAGAGACTGAGAGCATCACTGTTTGCTTTGCAAACTCCTGTTGTTAATATTTCTTTGTTGATGATGCAGTTATGAAACCGTTGGCTCCAATCACTCAGGAGTATGATGACAAGGAGACACCAGCATCCACTGCTATGCCCTTTTTGTTTATTTAAACAAAGCTTTATTGAACACTCCTACTGAAAGTCACATTCATTATTACTTGTTGTTGTGTTACTTCTGTCTTCTTCTTCTGTGCTTTTGGGTGGCTTTGATGTCTTGAACCGACCAGACTGAAGTTGGAAAGATTTCAGCAAAACAATCAGAACTGTGCATCAAGTCTTCCTGGACAGTTGGCTTGATGTGACCAAAATGAAGATGTCTGCCCACCTTAGCAGCTCTGTAGGGGTAAAGATTTTGGCCTTTTTCTGCAGCTGGATGCCTTTCTATCATTGAGACTGTCTGACAGCTGGACTGAGTCATCATCAGCACTACAACAGAATGGCTGAAAAGGAAAATAACCAATAGGCTTAAATGGTCTAGTTCAAGCACATACCTCTACCTCCTTAAAAAGGAACATCTGTAACCTTTTTTAAGGGGGGGTTTGGGTCTATGAAGGTGGATTTCATTCACCGCCATGATGAACCTGGAATTGGATGTCCTTTAACGTTATTGAGATGCTTCGTGTGCTTTAAAAAAAATATTCTATGATGATTTAAGCTGCACAAAAAGTCCCATCTTATTATCCTGCCTGAACTTATCATCATGCAGCTGAATAGCGAGAGCCACGAGAGGAAGGGCACGGCGCTGTTATCCTGATAGCTGCCTGACTGAGCTGTACGCCACATTGCTGTTGTGTTTTGCTGAGCAAAGCTGCACAAACAATGCACCCTCTGCCAGAGAAAACACAGCTTGTTAGTTTCAGCTACTTCCCTGTCAGTCTGCTCCCCCGATGAGCTTTATCTGAATCTCTCTCCACCATACCTCCCTTCCTGTTGTCGGATCGCATCATTCGGATTGGAAATGAGAGCAGCAAGCTCTCCATGTGTTTTAAGGTTATAGCTTTTTTTTTTTTTATCCTTGTGGGAGGAGCAATGAAACTGTCAAGGCATCAGAAGATAGAAGCACTGCAGTGTAACTGAATATCCCCAGAGAGAGGATGGCTGCTGCTGTTTCTGCTCCTGTCGGTGATCAGGATATGTTATTGCCCCATTAGCAGCCTGTCTGATGCAGCGTTTTTCAAGGAGAAGGTGGCCAAGGACGAGGTGGCCCCATTGGACAGTTCACATGGGACACACAGACACAACATGGCTGCAGAAGAGGGACAACTGGTGCTCACTGTTTATGCACCTTCATTAGAAAACTAGGTGGAAACGTCTCCTTCGAGCTTTTCTCCCTAATTACGTTTAAGCTCCCTTCTTCATTTGCCACATTTTGTTCAATTATAGGTGTTCATGCGAGATGAGGAGGCTGCGGCTCTCCTCCCAGCAGCAATAAACTGGGGATGTTTGTGCGCTGTATAATTTAAGAAGAAAAAGCAAAAATAAGACTTGGCTTAGACTGAGGGAAATGAAGGCTGCCTCTAAGAGAAGATGCTGACAGTCACATAAAGGATCATTTCTTGCCCGTAAGGCAAATGGGTTTAAGTTTCTCTCATGCATGACTTTAGAATTGCAGTTCAAAAATGGAGATAAATAAAATCCTTTGGAGTCTGAGAGGTAGACCAGAGTGAGTCAGCTGGGGGTTTTCAAAGTATTGATGCATTCTGGGTTATTTATTATCTGGTTCCAACATTGCTTATTAAAAATGTGGCTGTAAGAACAGAGATGAGTTGATAAAGCTGGCAACTCTCCAAGATATTCACTTGAACACAGAATATATAGGATTGGACAAAAGATATGTAGTTTTGCACAAAGCAACAGCATTTTAAAAATGCATTTAGGGTTTGTTGAGGAACCTGCAGCACATTTTCTGTTATTGTCGTGTGTGTTGCTCTTTGGGAAAAAATAAGTTTAATTCAAAACTACCACATATTAAGGAATTTAAGTGTTTGAAAATATATTCATAATAATTTTGGTCAAAATTGAAATCATGATTATTTTTGTTAAGCTTGTCAAAAATAGATTTTTACACTTGAACTTAAGTAAATTTACTAGATTTTCCAGAGCACATCCTTTTTTAAGAATGCAAATTAAAAATATACTAAACCTTGGATTCTGGAAATCAAAATGATAAAACAGTACAAAATGTCCAACGGGGTAAACACAAAATAAAGTGCAAAATGTATTTTTTTTTTTATCTTTAATTGACAGAAGACTATTTGTCAAAACTAATAATGAGTTATTTAGACAAAACAAACATGCTCAGTCTTTAATGCTACTAAACAATCCCACATATAATTAAATATTTGACATGTCTTCCCTAGATTCAACCAGTTTTACTGATTTGTTATGTAGCCAAGTTGTGCACACATTAGAGAGCAACAGATTTTCCATTTTCTGTGTGTTAGATTTGATCCATAGTGCTCCTATAATAACACACTGCTTCTGACTTTTTTTGTTTTGTTTATTGCATGCTTCTAAAGCTGCTGCTGTCATTCCTGCTCTTCTCTCTCTGCTATTTTTACTTTTAGCTGACTTTTCAGAATACCAGTGCATGTGGATATGGTCCTAAAAGGGGTGGAGTTAGTATAAAACACACACACACAAAAAAAAAAAAAATTGTTGCTTTAGCTGAGACCAAAACTTGAAACGTACATCTGATTATTGTCACAGTCTTGTTGCCGCTATTAACGTACCCACCTCTTTCATTTTATTTTTTTTATATATTGTTTTGGACTTTTCTGATTACATGTCAAAGGAACAAATAAAGTTGGCACTGATGTGTGCGTAATTTTATAAAAACCAAAGCACTGATCTCAAATAGACTCCAATCAATTTAAACTAATATCCAGAAGAATCAGCAGGTCTCTGTTCAGTTTCTGTGAACCACTGGGATCTTCAGAGCCTCATTGCAGGAAGCATATTTAACATTCTGCAGCAGAGATCCCTCCACCCATGTCTGATGCTTGGTGTCTGAGCTGTGACCCTGATATCATCCCCTGAGTATTCCTCCTTTTATCCTCTAACTAATGACCAGCAGAGGTTTCCCATATCTGTCACAAGAAGTTAATAAGAGCCCATTCTCGCTTACACATCCAAAGGAAATGATTCGTCAGGGAGTTGATTTGAAGAGCTGTCGTTTGGTTGGTTTTTTTCTCACAGTCTCTTTCTGTTTTGCATAATTTTGTCCTGAGATGAGTACAAATTTTTAATGAAGGCTGCAGCTGCACACCTCTATCAACCATCCTGATCAGAGATAAAAAGCAATCAAGCTCTCCAGAGTAATCCATTAGCCTGATGAGATATGAGCACAGCTCGAAGCGCAAAGCTGAAATAGTCTGCTGTTTTCACACAAACCCATTAAGTCATTTGATCAGCAGAGGGCTAATTATAGAGGCTTCCGAGCAGCAAGACGCCCTGACTGGCCTTTACCTCCTCTTTTACTCCTCATCCGCCCCAAACCACTGCTTTTTTTGATCTTCGTCATAGGATGTTCTTATCTTTAACATAAAGGGTCATCTGGGTGTTTTTGAAATGCTGGGAGTTGTAGTTCAGATAATGTAGTCCAGTCATCTGAGAGTCGTCTAACTCATAAGTGCCGTCACGGTGCTACTTTGGATCGAGGACCCACAAATCCCCAAGAACTAACACTTCCGTTTGTATTTTTATTGCCAACTAGTTTTTGTTTTTTAGAATGCAGATTGACCAAATAACCTTAGAACTTCTACCTGTACGGATACTTTAGAGCAGAGGTCACTGACCTTTCCAAGGCTTAGAGCCACTTCATGGGTACTGAGTCCTGACCTACAAATGGAGGAGTCAGCCTTCAGCTAAACTTCACACATAATAAACACATTTTAATTATTGATGTTTATTTTCTACATTGTCATTTTGAAATCTCTGCAAACACTCAAATGCTGCATATGATTAATATAAAGAAGTTCGTTATAAATGATTAAAAGGAAGAGAAACAGGATTTTAAAAAGAATTTCAAACTAAGCCCAGTTGTGAGTTATTCTGTTTCTGAAAACTCTGAGGTGCTTAAGGGCCCCTTGGTGCCCGCGGGCCCCGCGTTGGTGACCCGTTTTAGAGCGTTTCATTCAGCTGTGTAACAAACAGGTCAACAGCAAATAAAATCTTTTAAAGAGAAATGTTATGGAAACAATTTAAAGATATTCTAAAAGTTTATACGGATTGCCAAAATGTTAAATATAGCAAAGGACTCTTGTGATGTTCAGCAGTAATTTCCATAAAGCTTAAAATCCATTTTGCTCTTTGCTATTCCAGCCACTAGGTCTGTCGGTATTATGATATTTTGTCATTTAGACAAATTATTCAATAACCATGAAACTGGTGCTTATTAGAGTTTATATTCACTGAAATTCCCCCAAATGGAACCAAAAAAACGTGCAACTTCTTATCTGTCAGAGAGCTTCATGCCTTCATTTAACGGAAAGAGTCAGTAGCTGCTGTTTTTAGATTTTGTGGGATAGAGTAGGACCCATCGTTGCTCAGCAGGTAGCGGTATGCTGTGGGGGGGCTTTAGGGGAAGAGAAAAAGGAGGAGGTGGAACAAGGTCAGACAGCTGACATAAAACCATGGCAAGTCGGAGTGTCTCTGAGAAAGAGGCTCCTGCAGTGAAGCCTATGTCTTCTCCACGTAGACAAGACTGATTAGCTTTCAGCCTCGCCGTGTCTCTCTGGAGTTATATTCCCCACTAATCTGATTGAAGCCCTTCTGTCCTCCTCCTGCTGAGAGGCAGAGGGAGGGCAGAGCAGGGCTTAATGACAGATAAGGGTACGTGCATTACATCCATCATGTTGCCCCCAGTGAAGATGGCCTCCGCTGCCTGGAGACGGGCACCGCGTTTAATGCTCTGCTGCTCTGGCTCTTTAGGGAGGGGGAAATAATGCTGGGAGCTCTTCGATCGAGGCATAGATCCCTTTAAAATCAACTTGGGTGGCTGTTGGAGTGTGGCACTGAGTGCATTCCAGTACAAACTATAGAGAGTAACATTAAAAATCATTGTTATTGCAAAAAAACTCCAGCTACAATTTGTTCTGCAGGAGGAAAATTCAATTCAGAGGGTTTGTTGCTCTCAAAAATTGTCAATGGACATCCTTATTGACTAATGTTTCTTAACAGAGTCGTCCTTTTTCAGTAAAATTATTAAACACCAGTTTTCATGAATTACATGGAAGCAATATAAATAATTGTAAAACATTCAAAAGTCATTAAGTTTCCTTTTTCTTGTCTTTTCTTTTGCTTCTAAAGCTAATGAACCATTTAATTTCCTGAAGGCTTTCACTGCTGGATTTTTTTTTTTTTTACAAATCAGGAGTACAAACTTTAACTGAATTAGTTAGTGGAAGGTTTCTCTTCTCCAGAGTTTCCATAATAAAATAACAATCCTCTCCCTCCTGGTGCTGTAATACCTCGCAGCACACACTAAAAAAAAAAATCACATTACTACTTTAATATTTATCTGTTTAATATGTCTGTTCCGTATACTTTTAGATGAGAATTGTTGTGATTTAGTGTTTACAAACAATGATTGGGGGGTAATTTAGAAAAAATGGCTATAGAGGATTTACATCAGCCTCTAAAAATCTAGCAGAGAGAAGATGGAAGTGAGCAGATGGTGCAGAATAAAGGGATCACAGCCTGCTCTATACTGAGAAAAAAAAAAAAAAGTTTAGTTATACTTTCACTTACCTAAAATGATTGTCCATCCATCCATTATCCCTTTTTCAACTTTTCACCCAGGTATAAATATATTTTTTTTCAAACTTGGCGATTTACTCAAAGACCTTCCAACCTATCTGAAGCTACTCCCTATCTAGAAGGACAATATAATGCCTTCAGTGATTCACCTCCATTTCACTAAAGTATAGCCCATTGTTTACATGCCAAATAGATATTTATAAAGTTAAAATTGTTTTGTACATATGTAAATAAATAAGATGTTGGAGAGAAGGAAAAAAATGGCTTACTTTGTTCAACATGAGTGAACATGTGAAGGAGTTCTGTTGCAGCAGGACTCCTTCACATGTCTTCCTTGTGGCATCTCTGTGGGATATTTTCAGATTTGTTCTTGAAACTCGATGTAACCTCAGAGGGAGCACCAGGCCCCCCCAACAGCTCTTGTGATTGCCCCCCTCCCCTCCTTCTCTCTGCACTGATTCACCTGCAGTGCAAATTTAGGGCAAATTGTCTCTTTTATGTTTTAGGTTGTCCACATGAGTGGGAAACAATTCCTCCTTGTGCTTTTCCTCAGTAAATGACTTCACAATTATATTTCTCACCTCACTGCCTCTGCTGCTGCCTTACTTTACCAATTTTCTTTTTTCGCTTGCTCAACAATTATATACTCATTAAGTGAGAGAGTGCAGGCTGCTGAGAGAGATGTCTGTGAAGGGCTAGAGGCCTTGCTGAGGCGCCCTATCACTGTGATTCTTTTATTGACAAGTCAGCCCGCCTGTCTGCCAGGCTGCCGGGTCCTGAGGAGCAGCTGCTCGGTGCTGCATGCTGATGAGTGTGGAGTTATCTAGCAGGAAAGTGGAAAAGCAAAAGTGGGTGTGATGAATCGAAGGAAGGAAGGATGCAGTGGTGTGTTTGTGCTGAAGTTTGAGGAAAGAAGAGGAAGAGGAAGGTGAGAACGTGAAGTAAGCACAGGTCACTTCTCCGAAATTGCCTCCTCTCAGCATGGAAGATTAGGCGACTCTGCTCTCCAGCAGACGTTGGAGAGAGACACGCTTCTGCGTCTAATCCCCACTCTTTTAAACTGCTGAGAGAGCAGAACAAAGTAGGGAGAAGGTCTGTGTCCACAGAAAGCGGCCAGTGGGAAAAACACAGGCCAAGCTTTAAACTATGAAGAGCTCTGTTGAACAATCGCTTTGGCCCCAAAATCTCCTGTGAAATCACTGCTGCCCCATGTTTGACCAAAGACAAGAAAGAAGTTTAAGTTAATCTTCTAAGCAGCTGGTGCTGTAGATCATCTAAGTGGTGTCACTTCAAACATCTCAATGTTAGAGAATCACAATGCAGAGAGTTGTTAACCTTTATATACCTGGTTACACACTAACTGTATCCTTAAACCAAACCTGGTGAGTCAGTTCTGAAGTTTCAACATAAAAACATTGCAAAGATGGGGATAAATATCGCCAACCGCTTTAAACCTTGGCCAGAGGTTTTCAGGCTCATCCAGCAGGATATATGTATGCACCTGCTGATGACATAAAAAAAAAACACCAGTGTCTGTCAGAACGCTTTCCAATCTCTCTAGCCCTGCAAAGACTTTTGCTGATGTTCAAACATCCTCCATCTTCAAGGCTTTTGACTGGATTGTAAAAACGTTGCTTAGTCTTTCCCATCAATGACCCCAATGTTCCAACAGACCGATATCTGATATTTCCTTGTGCTTATTCAGTATAAACCTGAAGCTCTAGTTTAAACCAGTTTAAACAACAATGTAACTCCAGCTTTCTACTAATACAATACCTCTGACTAATGCATCCCTCTACAGTACCATACAGCCTATTAATACAGTACATACATGCATGTAAAACATATTTTGTTTGTTTTTGGCCTCTAATTTGCCAAAAGACGAGTAAAAGATTAGATATATTTGACATTTTTAACAATTGTTACAGGAATCAAGGAGAACATATAGCATCAGGGACCAGTTGGACCAGAAACAAAGTTTGCAGATCTGCAATTACTGTGAAATAACAGGGAATGCATATGCTATTTGTACATATGGTTTGCTGCAGTGGTGGCTGCTGCTCTCTTTAACAGGGGAGCCCCAATGGTGTTAATTAGATCATCCAAATGCCACGTCTTGCATTAAAAAATTGTGAAACGCATAAAAATAGTTGCTGTGAAGTGCTCTGAAATAATAAACACCAGAAACCACGGCAAGGGTTTAGCACAAAATGAATGCTCTGAATGAATGATTACTTTTCCCTCTCGACTTATGAGGAAAACCTCCTCGCTTTCTGGCCACTGTCAGCCAAAATTCCCCAAGCGTGCTAGCCAATCACCATCGAGCAGCCAGCTTCATGACCTGCCCCTGCTCCATAGATCCACTAAGAGGTTTAGATTCACTGGAAGTGACGTATTTAGGCGTTTTATCCAATCATGGCTCTATTTGTCCTTACTTACCTCAATAGACAGAGCCCCAAACTTCTGAGAGTGATGGTATCTGAGAGTGAAACAGCTGATTAATGCACAACATACTCATAAAAACAGTCGCATTTTTGCGCATATTTAATGCAGTTTAATGACTGCATATATGAAGTTTGACAATGCAGGTTTTACCTATGATTTTATGAAAAGAATATGGGAGGGTTAGCCTTGCTAGTATTCAATGACAAATCGCCACAGATAGGCTGCATATAGCCAACAATAGGCAGCAGTGGGTTCAATATCTGATTTTACATCATTGCATCATGTTATGGTCTATGAAGTGGTTTTAAAACAATAAGGTTGCACAACGCACACCTCTAAAGTCATCACTAGTCAACAGCATTCTTCTGCAGCACTGCCTTACCACTTTATGCATGATAATCGAACTACCTTTGATGGATCAAAGCTGTAAAAGGTGGTTCGACTTTAAGCCCCTGTCCTGTTCTCTAACTAAAAGTGTGGCATACAGAAAACAACCTGATTATAGCTTAAATGCGTCATTTAGCTCTAACCACTGATCCCAAGTTTAGACTTGAGAAGCTTTCGTGAAAAATCCCTGCTGCAAAAAAAAAGCCTAAAACTACCCGCACAGTGTGAAAAGTAAATCGGTAATACCTATTAACCACTCTGTGTGGTTAATGTCAGCTTTAGGCACATTCCTGACACTTCTACACATCCTTCCTCTTCTCAGCTCGCTGCCTGAATAGACCTCCCACCATGCACACATGGGCTTTTTATACATGAGAAGGCAACAACCAATTAAATCATGCTAATGTGTATGTTACAGCAAGTAATACTGCTTGTTTGATCTTTTCACTGGCTCACAGGAGAGAGCTCAGGGATGAATCTGTAGCACCATCAAGTTGTCCAGTGATTTAGCTCTGAGATACTGAGTAGGCCATATTCCTATAAACACAGGATCAAGTCAAGTGATGCTTTGTTTGAGATGGAGGTGAAGCTGTCTATTTCGATCCTAAACATCTGGCCTGGTGATGTAGAGAACTTAATCTGCTCCGCAACACGTGGACCCTTAAGCCCGGATAGAGAGGGCGGAGAGGGTCGCTGGGTCACGTGGATCACAGAGGCAGGTAGATGTACTGAGAAAGCCAGGGCAACAGGAAATAGATTCATACAGAGTTGTTCAGAGTGCTTTAATGAAAGGAGGGCTGTGGAGGATTGAAAAGGTTACTCACTTGGAGAGCTTTTAGTGGACAGAGGGGGAAGAATGGCTGATTGTACCGACAGCAGGAGAGAGGAGCACGTGTTTGAAGAACACAGCTGTGATGTGGAAAAATGTCCGTTTAAAACAGGACTGGAAGGAGTCGTACTGCGGTGCATGAATGTTTGCACTGAATGGGCTGCCAACAGATCCCCCTAAAATGGCAACAGAAATGTATTGAAATTGATTAAGAAAAGGACTAATGGTCCTGTTTTTAAGAATACTAGGAATATAAAAAAAAAACAAAAAAAAAAAACCCAGAAGAATCGGTTAAGCTGATTTAGGTTAAAAGGTAATCTTCAGGTCCAAACCTAGTCCCCGTTTTCAGCTAACAAATTAGGGTGATGGCAGGGAGGTCTACCAACAACATTCTTAGCTAAATTCAAAAGATAAATAATTGCAATTGTAAGAGTTGTTTTGCTGCTGTGCATTTTTATTCAGTAATTACTGAGAAAGTAATGATCGTTATTTGTTTCATTTCCATTGATTAAATATTGATAAAATTATTATTGCTAATTCCCCTTTTATTTGAAGCAATTTTTTGATTGGCTCAAGATTTCTTTAAATCTTAATCTGACAGGGGAATGAATAATTAACCATACTAAACCAGATAAAACGATTATTAACATGTTATAAAATGTATTTCGTAATCATTAGCCATAAATGAAAAGTGGTTATTTTTACTGCAGGAAAAAAAATTATAAAAAAAATAGTATAAACTTTATCATCTTAATTATGCATCGTTACACCTGCTTAGTCTTTCCGAGCAACAAACTGCAGTTAAAGCCCTCACTGGGATTATATCTTTATCGCCTCAACTCAACCTTAGCAGCTATTTTCCAGCTGATTGACTTTATCCCACACAACACGTATTCAGAAATGCAGAGTGTATTGTGTGCTGTTTGCATCATAATCTCAAAGCAACACACTTCGGTGGGAAGTGCATAAATGAAACAACAAACAGCGATTTATAGAAGCTTGAACAAACATTTTATTTTCCCCATTTTCAAGTTCTCCACTTTAACAACTTGTTAATTATTTAGGGGACAAAATAATTAACAGAAGTGGTTTAGTTTGATGGGTTCTACTAATGCAAAAACATCTGATAGGCAACATTAAATTTAGCTCTTTTTGTTATGTTAGAAAGGATTTTAATGAACTAGACTCTTATAGATTATTTCTAATAAAGTAAAACTTCTACTCTTCTTTTCATTGGAGTGTAACAGTTTGTGATAGGCCTCTGATATGGTAGAAAGCAAGAGTCTTCAATTATGCTTTGTGGTTCAGTTTAATCCAGTTGAGTTATATTTGTATAAAATCATTCCACAGCTCAATGCAATTTGTCACGCAAAATTAGCAGACAATTTTAGATGCATTCATTTTACATAATAAATTCAAATGGATCTACTCCATTCCAGTACAAAGACTGAATTGTTTGTCATTCATCCTTTTTAAACTACAACCTTGTAGTCCTGGTGTGTTGGTCTTCTGACTTTCCGAAGATCTATAAAAGTCTTTCTTTAGACTGGCTCTTTTTGTGCATTTGTTTTTATTCCATTACCAGCCCATTTTCAAAAGGGTTGTTTTTGCTTGTTAATATTTTCCAAATTTTGCCATTCAGTTTGCTGTTAAACCATATTGCACTTGTGCGGTTGTGGTCTTTTCTGGCTATAACATGCATATCATTTAAAAAAACCAACGTGTTAAAGTCATTTTGTACAATCTGCCATCAGAAATATTTTATCATATCATCTTAAAAGTGACACAAATTCAGAATGGATTAGAATAGAATAAACTCTATTGCCCCCTCAGTGAATAAATTCAGGTGTAGCAGCAACAATGTTACAGGCAAGTTGAAGTCCTAAAATGATATATATATATATATATATACATAAATAAAGATGGTAGGAAAAGTTTACAGCATAAGAACAAAATAAAGTAAATTGGTGACGTATATTAGTTTTATGAAGATTTATCTTCAAACTTCATCATGAAACAACTCTGTGTTAATTCCTGTTTTATACCTACAGTATGCCACTCCTTTTTGTCCCTCCTTACCCCCATGTCATTCCTGTAAACTAACCATTTTGTATCCATTGCAGATGTAATGCATGTACCCTGATGCTGAATTATCAAAACCTTTTGAACTAAAACACTTCCAATTACCTGAAATCCTTTGCTTTTGCCAATTTTATTTTGCGTCCTGGCCGAAATAGCAAAAGAAAAAAAACTACCAGTTCGATGTTACCTGTTGGAATCATAAATCATAATAAATTGCTTATAGAAAGTGAGTTATTGGCTTCCTAAGCAGGTGTAAAATGCTCCCTTTGTTGGAACAACAATGTCCTTTGCCACAAAACAAATGGATACCAGTCATTAGTTTTATTATTTAATTTACATTAATTTGATTGCAGAGACAAAAGAGAAAGATGCATCTGACACAATAGCAACAGTTTGTCCCAGAGTAGGTGTTTAAACTGGCAAAGTTTATCTGGAGACTAGTGAGGCTCCTTAGAGCAATTAGCTAGTGTTGAGTTTACACATTAAAGCCAGTTAACCAGCAGCTAGTCACAATACAAATAAATCTTTTTTTTTTTTTTTTTTGCTGAGTCTATGAGGGGGAAAAAACACTGATGATAAAGCAGTTTGATGCAGTAAGGCTCAGATTTCTAGTGTACCTGTGACTCAAACACTGATCATGTGTCATACATTTATGCCTGACGTTTCTTCTCTTTGTTCCTCCTCTTGCAGTTGCGCAATTAAAAATACCATGGCATCACAATAGTAAGAAACCTTTTAACATTTATTAGATGACAGAAAAGAGGCAATGATTCCAAATGCCATTGATATGGAATAAATCAATGATTGCTGTCCAGTTAAACTAAATTAGCTTTTTTAGATTGTTATCCTCTTAGCTTTATGATTTTCAGACAGTTGCAATGAGAGTTTAGAGACTTGATAGCTGGATAATTAGTTAAACTTTCTGCATGGGTACCTAGCCTCCAGTCTGCAGTTTAACAGACGTGCTGCTTATAGTTTCTCAGCTGAATAACATTGATTTATCTGGAAAATTGCAAAAAAGAGATCTTTTAAAAATGACATGCTGATGTGACTGCTTGGAAGCAAAAAAATAAATAAAGAGATGTGCGATGGTTTAAAACATGTTTACAGATCTCTGTTTGATGAATGAATATCTATAGATAGAGCTGATTCTCTTTGCTAATATAGCAGTTTTGATTTAAAAACATCTCAGTTCATCTTGCTTAAACTGTTGTTCTTTTTTACAAAAAACGTAACACAAACACCTAATCGTCTCCTCGCTAACATCTGATCTGCCCTTACTCGATGTTTGGCAGTTCTGCCTGTGAGGAATCAAAGCAGATTTTCTCTCCTGCCTTTGCTGGTCTTCATCCTCCATTCTCTCTGCTCTTCTGCAGATAGAAGCCAATCTGCCTCATAATCTGAGCAGGTAGGCAGATAAAAAAGAATATAATGTCATAATTGCTGGGAATGACCCCGAGGGTTTTGTGCGACTGTGTAGGAAAGGTGAAAGAGAACAGGCAGGTTTATATATCCCGTTTAAAATCTGTGAAGGGAAATGGCTTCTGCAGCTCCACCGGCTGTCAGAATGAAAGGATAATAAAACGCAGGATGCAGCAGGCATCCTGATGTGGACCGTCAGCGGCTGCGTTAATGTTCACAAGGAACAGCTCTGTGTTTTCTGTCAGGAGCAGGAGAAAACAGCAGGGAGAAAGATGGTGGCAGCTGCCAGCCTGAAAAGATTGAGTGAAGATTTGAAACTGCAGAAAAAGCAGCCTTTGTCCTGTGATCTTTTCCAGCTCTGCTTCTCCTACTGGTGAATGCTGGATGTGTTTTCTCCTAAAGCTACTTGGCTTTGTTCATTTCGACCTTTCCAAATAAAACGTAATAGGGTTTTCTGTGAATCTCACTGGAACACATTTCTCAGAAGTCTTCTACAAAGACTTAATCTGACTTCGTGTTTAAAATCCAGTCATAAGAATAAAAAGAAAACAAGGACTCTAATGAGAAAAATCTCCATTTAGATCTGAAAATTTCAGCTTCCTCACTGCCTCTGGGACTTTAGTTTTAATTAGATTTTGGACTGAATACTTAAATCTAGATTTTTGTCTTCTCTGCTCTTTGCAGCGTGTTTCTCTCCTGATTAGGGGTTTAAAGTATTGAAAAATCAGCCGTAATCGTTCATCTACAGCTGGTATTTTCAGGTAGAATTTTTATTACGGATGCTGGTCCTTTTGACAATTGGAAATAACATATGGTAAATTTAAACCATGAATTAGAATTACGATAAAGTTTGTTCAAGTTCATGAGTAGGAATTAACTACTACAAGTAGGAAGGTAAAAAAAAACTATTGAACAAATTGGCCAACTTGTAAGTTATCTCCTCTTGAGTAAATAATTCAGCAAACCTGAATCTTTAAAGGGATTTGGTCACATACTATGACTAAAAGAAAAGCAGGGAGAAAGCAGAGTTCTCACACATTCACCAACTTGGCAAAGAAACCTAAACGTTTTGACTCCTGCTTCAGTGAAAACCAATGTTCATGTTGTATCCTGAGTGGCAATTGTGTCTTAGCATTTCTATCTATCTCCTATACATTGCATGAGGATTAGGGCTGAAACATTTCATCTGATTAATCGTGATTAATAGGTTATTGAAATAATCGTCAACTAATTCAGCATAGAGACTCTAAAACATGCAACCGACTTAAAGTAGTAATTATACCAAAATTGTAAAAAAAAATATATCATCATTTTGCATTCAAGATTTAAAACAATATAATGTTCGTCTGTCAAAATACTCTATCCAGAGCTTCTCAAGGGGAAAAGTTTGAGTCTGGTTTAATTTGGCTATCCAATTATTAATCGAAAAACATAATCGACAGATTGATGGATTTGCTAAATAATTGTTAGTTGCAGCCCTAGTGAGCATTACTGCTGCTCTATTTTTGGGTTGATATTGTTGGATGAAAGTGAAAAGCAAATTTCCTTATTCAAGAGCAATAATTTCTTCACATTTGTCATAAACAATAATAAAAAAACAATTGTGTGCACTGTCTTAAAAAACATATAATAACAGAGATATAATGGGAAATATTACTGTTGTATATATTCATATTATACATGATATTTGAATACAGCTGTGGCATCTGTTAAGTGATTGGTCACTGCCAGTTCTGAGCATGAACTGGCAGTGACCAATCAGCTTCCTATTCTGTCGGCTAAACAACCTCAATAAAAAAAATTCTTCAGAAAGATCCCAGTGAGAAGAACGCAGACTCTTCTGACAGAGAAATGAATAAGGTGACATTCACTCATTTATTATGAAAATAAAATGCTTTTATCAGCCTTTATCTTATTAAAACCATCATTTTTTTAAACTCATTTTATGTTTTATGTTATTTGAGTTTTCAATTCTAACACAAAAAGATAAAACTCAGTTGGCAAAACTTTAATCAGTTTGTCAGCTTTTCATTTTTTTTCACAGTGTAGCACTATAGTCATAGTATTTTCCTATTTACTGTAAATGTTTATTTTTCTCTATGGAGCAGAATTTGTCCAGCTAATTTCAATTCTTTAAAACTAGTACAGAGATTTCTTCTCCCCAGGGAAAAGACTGGGGGGGGAAGACAAGGCACTTTGCTCTAATTAACAACATTTTTTTCCCTCCTCTATCAGCCCAGAATTGCTCCAATTCCCTACATTTACAGGCTTTTAGTTGGCTCATGGATCCACAGGCACTTAGAATAACACGGGGAATAATTACTGACAAGTAAGGGCGGCAGTGGTGAGTGTGACAGTGCTTCAGTGTTTGTCTATAATAACGCCATGATCAGCTGAGAAAGACTGGGTAAACAATAGCCCGTATGGCGATGGAGGAGCCACTGATGGTCAAGCATTGGAAGGATGGTTTGTGTTAAAGAAATTGTTTGTTTTTTTATTTCTGCCATGGTTTTGTGTTCATTATAATGTCTAATGTGAAAAAGCCAACAACGTTGAACATCCCCAAGTTAATTTTTGCCTGCTAACCATGGTGGTTTTTTAAGTAAACTCTTCCTTTGCTGAGATCCCCGTGAAAAATGTCCCCCTACTTCCCATCTTACGCTGACAGCTGAAGGGATTTGGCTCCCAGTTACTTACAGTCACATAAAGCTGAGCCACGAAATGCTCGTCTTGACATGAACAAAAAAAACTTTGCGTTTTCAGTTGAGAAATTTGACTTTTACCTGTTTTTGATTATATGTATTTCAGTTAAAACATCAATATTAACCTAAAATACCATAGCAACCCTAAATAATGTGTATAATCATGGAGAAAACATTAAAACCACCCTGTGTTTAAAAAAAGGCTATGTTAACAGCTACCAGCTCCTGTCTATCATGTAATAAAATATAGCACTGTTTTATTAGTTCAATATGGAAGCTTATTTACGGAAGTGTATT